>NC_030425.2:14790000-14862500 GCF_001660625.3 Ictalurus punctatus
TAACTGATCTTTAGTTCCCCTGCCTGGTTCTGACACCTAAACCCTACAGAGAGAGCCCGGGTTATTTATAACATACAGCAAGCTCAAAGTCGAAATAACGGAAAGCAGAGAACATGAGTGAAATTTCCATTCTCATAATAAGTTTGTAGACTGTGAAAACTTTGATAGTGAAATCTGTCACTTTTAATTCTGATTCATTCTTTTTAAGGGGCTACAGCCCTGATATAATTTGGGATGTTCAGTCTCGTGCCCGGCTGTCTCCTCTGTAGTGAGTAATGCAGCGTGTCCTTTTAACCGGCAGACCTTTTCTGAAGATCAGTATGTGGTGCAGGCTCAGCCTGAGGAAGCCAACATCATCATTAGTTCCAGCAAGGAACCAAAAATGCAGGTGACCGTCTGTCTCACTTCACCAGTGATGCGTGAGGAGCCTGAGCCTGCGCCTGGCACGGAGGGAAAGGCAGGTGACAAGCTGCCTGAGAAAGGTTAGAGAACCCATGCTTCCAGTCGACTGCACTGTATGTCTCCTTTTCATTAAAAAAAGAAACAGCCAAATTTAAAATAAATCTGGCTCTAACTGAGATGGGATGTCTTTCAGTCCCAACCAGTTTCTCAGTGTCACTATTTACAACATCTGTTAGTAAGTGAATTGGCCAGCCTCGGTTTATAATTTAGCTTTGATTGAATCTAAAGCTGGATCTCTGACCTTTCTGTATTTTTGCAAGTGTCATTATGTCACTGACGTAAAAGCACCATGACTCAGATGCAGATGAGTTTTACTCAGTGTATGGAAGGCAGACTTCTATAATTATATACAAGGAAAGGGTAATGTGTCAGGGGGTGAGTATGTAAAGAAGGAGTATGCAGATTTCCATCCATATTAAACAAACATGTCTCACTAACTTAGCTCCTCAGTCAGAGCACGCAAGGAAAGGAAACAAGGATTGAAGGTGTCGAGAACAAACCTATTTCAAATATCAATTTTACCAAATACCAACTTTAGTAATTTCACTTGACACATTTCCCAGCTGTATAATTTTTCCCTGGTTGTGATTTACCATTTACACATGTGATAAAAGATTTAATCTTCCAGAACCAGTAGCCTGAAAAAAGAGAGGAAAACGAGCATTTCAGCTTTAAGGACAGCACAATAGCTTTGTAGTCAGGAACTGCTTGCCAGCAGCACCGATCGTGAAAATTCAGCTGGATGATTGATTTATAGGTGATTCTTCAGTAATCCGCAGTATACAATAACAAAAAACAAAAAAACATCACAACGTTTTCCATATAACCCCTTCTTTAATGTTAACGTGACTGACAATTTTTCTGTTGATCTGCCATTGGAACAGAGCATATTTAAATGCTGTCTTGTACCACTTTCTAAATTTTATTTATTTATTTATTTATTTTATTTATTTATTTTAAGTGTTTGATTTGACACTTCATTCTAGGGCTATTTAACCTTTATTATCCCTTTTTTTTCCCAAACCCGAAAGTGGCATTTTTGACCATTTTCAGCCATAATTTTCCTGTGGCATCCATTATATACTTGTCTAATAGTCAAACATACATTAATATATTGTATTCCATATTAATGAACTCAAACATTCTCCATTTACCTTGACAAAAACCTATGTGAGTTCAGTTAAGAGGATATAAGGGGGGAAGGGGGCGAGGCTTCCAGGCGGTGGCAGCTAACATTGGAGAGTTTAGAATTGGAGAGTTCAAAACTTGTGCAAATCATGAATGTTCAAAGGTTTGTTTTTAAGAGGTTTGTATACTTAAAATGCAACTTTCAAGATTCTGAAGCTTGTGGCCAGAAAAGTGGTGTGTTTATTTTATTTTTATTTTTTTATTTATTTATTTTTTTAATAAAAAAGATGTGGCAAAGCTGGCGTTATGAATACATCCTGTGCAACAGGAATTTCAATGCAGATGTGTCCATCTCCTTTTTTATTGGGGGGAGGAGACTCCTCTTTTGGTGTATCTTTAAGGGATAGCTCAGACACCAAACATTGCTTATCTGATTGATAATATTTAAACATTATTATGAAGCCCATTTGGAACTATACAGCTGTATTGAGTTTTATAAGTTTTTTCTTATTTCTTTTGTATGTAACATTCAACTAACTTTATATAAGTCAGTCTTTATATAACTTGTTCCATTGCAACAATTTCTAGGAACCAGGAGCTGTGGAATCTATTCCTGTTATGTTTGCTAATAGCAGAACTCTTTAATGCCAGATTTTCTCTTTGCATTTTATACTGATTTACTTTTGTATTAAATGTGTTTGCAGTTCTGTGTAAAGCAGAAAAATCTGCATTTTTTTGCCTTAAACTTCAGTGCTGAAAATAAAAATAGAACATTTTAATACATTTTCTGTTTGTCTGTTTCTTGTGCCTGAAGACCCTGCAGATGCTCTAAACAGGACAAAGTGCCTCGAGTATTTGGCTGCACTTCGACATACCAAATGGTTTCAGGTAAATGAAGCTCACTTTTTTTCGTTTATGGCCAAAGCCATACCAAAGCCGGGCAATCGCTGAGATTAAAATGCAAAATAATAAAATATCGATGATTTTTAAAATAGCTTGTCAGGGAAGTAAGTAACTCAAGTAAGTTCTGGAGTGCATAGCAGAGGTGATCAAGCACCATAAACCCTAAATAAATAAATAAATAAATAAAGGTCAAAACAGTCAGTTTGTATTAAATTGTGCTGCATGTAGTATACATGGAGTTTTTAGTGTGATGACCATACATGCATCTGTATGTCCGTATCCCAGAAAATATGTCCTTGCCCTGTCTAAATATTACATTACATCTTGAATATAGAAGATAAACTTAAAATAAAGAGTGCTGCTTTTTAGACCTGAAGCTGCGTAGTTTGTTTTGTATGTATGGGGTCTCAGTATGTTTTGTCAGCAGTCTCGGGCAAACGGTCTCCAGTCCTGTGTGATCATCATCCGTGTACTCCGAGACCTCTGTCAGCGCATGCCAACCTGGAGCAAGATGCCCGACTGGGTGAGCGCTTGGCATTTACGCCATCTGAACTCTGATCAGTCACCTTTCAGATTAGCTGCAGTGAGGAATAAATTCTCCACTGCTCTTAATGATGATGTGTTTTCTGTTGAAGGCCATGGAGTTGCTGATTGAGAAAGCCCTCAGCAGTGCATTGACTCCTCTGAGTCCAGGAAAAGCCTTGCGCAGAGTTCTGGAGTGTATGGCTAGTGGAATCCTACTGCAAGGTGCATGGATTTAAAAGGCCAGATTATAATTATGTTCTCAAGATGATGCATAGCTTGCAGTACAATTTGGTCCATATCAATATTTAAAATGTTTATTCCTTCTGCTGTCAGATGGTCCAGGGTTGATTGACCCATGTGAAAAAGTTCAAACAGATGCACTCAAGACCATGACCAAGCAAGCCAGAGAGGATGTAACTGCAAGTGCTCAGGTATTTAAAAAAGACCTTTTGCTAATATAAAAGGCACACATTATACATCATTCCCATCTATGTAACCATGATGGCGCTTAATCTTTTTCCACAATTAAGTGTTGGGATGACAAACTCAGATTTGCTCCGGCTTTAAGAAAGCTCCAGGCAGCAGAAACTTAGATGTCAGATCATTTTATCACTAAAACAACAGCTGAGCAGCTATTTTAATCACTGCCATTAAAAGATTAACAATCCAGAGAGCTATAAAGCTTGTTAAATAAATGAGCGAAATTATTTGTGCTTTTTATAGTTATGTTTAGTTTGTGGAATGGAAGTTGAAAACTGTTATGTTATAGTGTGGCAAGAAAAAGTATGTGAACCTTTTGGAATTTCATGGTTTTCTGAATAAATTGGTCATAAAATGTGATCTGAGCTTCATCTATGTCAAGGGTATTGAAAAATATAATGTGCCTAAAATAATAATAACACAAAAAATTCTGATCCCTCATGTCTTTATTTTGAACAACCAAAAAAACCTCATAGTGCTTGTGGAAAAAGTATTTGAACCCTTGAGTTAATGACCTCAGAAAAGCTAATTGGAGTCTCATTAAGAAAATTAGTTTGGAGGTGTGGACTACAGCTACTTTGACTGATAAAAACCCCTCAAACTTTTCGAATTTGCTCTGCACAAGAAGCATACGCTTATGTGAGCCATGCCTTGCCAAAAAGAGCTTAATCAAGAATTGTTGATTTACATATAGCTGGCAATGATTACAAAGTGATTTCAAAGACTTTAGAAATTCACCAGTCTACAGTTAGGCAAACATTCTATAAATGGAGACACTTTGGGACTGTTGCTACTCTACCAAGAAGTGGGCGCTCAGTCAAAATGACACCAAGAGCACAACGAAGACTCGTCAGTGAGGTAAAGAAACAACCCCGAATGACAGCCAAAGATGTGAAGGCATCATTGGAACTGGCTAACATCTCTGTTCATGAGTCTATAATACGTAAAACATTGAACAAGCAGAGTATCTACAGCAGGACACCACGAAGGAAGCCACTGCTTACTTAAAAGAAAATTGCTGCACGCCTGAAGTTTGCAAAAGAGCGCATTCACACTCCACAGCGTTATTGGCAAAATGTTTTATGGACTGATGAAACTTAGACTGAACTATTTGGAAAAACCACACAGCATTTCATCTGGCGTAGAAAGGGCACTGCATATCATCATGAAAACATCATCCCAACTGTAAAGTATGGTGGAGGAAACATCATGATTTGGGCCTGCTTTGCTGAATCAGGGCCTGGCCAGCTTGCAATCATTGAGGGGAAGATGAATTCCCAAGTATGTCAGACAATTCTTCAGGATAATATGAGAATGTCTGTATGTCAGCTGAAACTGTGTAGAAGTTGGGTGATGCAACAGGACAACGACCCAAAACACCAGAGCAAGTCCACAACAAAATGGCTTCAGAAAAACAAAATCCGCCTTTTGGAGTGGCCAGAGTCAGAGCCCAGACCTCATCCCAATAGAGATGCTATGGAATGACTTGAAGAGAGCCATGCACATGAGACGTCCAAAGAGTATGACTGCGCTAAAGCAGTTCTGCCAGGAAGAATGGACTAAAATTCCTCCTGAACGATGTGCAGGTCTGATCCACAGCTACAGGAAGCACCTGGTTGAGACTATTGCTGCCGGGGGGGTCAACCAATTATTAATCCTAAGGGTTCACTTACTTTTTCCACTGCCATTTTGAATGTTGAATGAGTGTGTTCAATAAAGACATGAGGGATCAGAATTTGTGTTATTATTTTAGGCACATTATATTTGTCAATACCCTTGACTTAGATGAAGATCAGATCACATTTTATGACAAATTTATTCAGAAAACCATGAAATTCTAAAAGGTTCACAGGGTTTTTCTTGCCACTGTATTTATAACGGCTATAAACAATCATTCTCTCATCAGGCTCTTTTTATTCTCTCTTGAAATTAATCACGAAATGCAGCTTGTTACTGTAAAAGCACAAAGCAGGCCTTAGTTACATACAGCTTTATCTCTGACTGTTGGAGACAGTAGCTGCGTTTACATGGACAACAATAATCAACTCTTAACCTGTTTAAGACCATACTTTGATTAAGAAACTACCATGTAAACAGCAGTTTTTACTTACCTTAATCTAATTAAGGTCATACTCGAATTAAGCTCTAATCGAATTAAGACAGGTGGAGTACTCCTGTTTTAGTTGCATTATGGATGAGTATTACAGACATGTAAACACCTTAATCACATTATGAACGTCGTGTGAGAGTTTTCACCGCATTTTGCGACAGGACATGATCTCATATGGCAGTTTTATGTTTTACGGCGAAGAAGAGAGTTCGGCTGTGTCCCAAACCACATACTTTCCTACTATAGGCCTGTAGTATATACATATACTACAGGCATAAAAATACATATATCTCGGCGTCTATATTGAGCGTAAGTATGCGGTTTGGGACGCAGCCCACGGCTTCAAACAGTTGTCTATTAGCACGTATAGCATGAAAAATAATTAACTGCACTTAAAGCATTCGTAAAACAATTTAATAAAAACACCCAAAATTGTATACGGTACCATAACGAAGACAAACTATGTTGATACGTGAAATTCTGGAGGGACGTTGGACGGCGTGGCACCGTGACGTAATGATGTGTGCTGTTGATCTAATTATGTTCTAAAACATGTAAAACGGGAACATGACAGGAGTATTCTAAAAGCGACTCATGTAAACACCTTAATCACATTATTATCTTAATTATCTTATCAGAGTAAGGTCAATAATTAGATTACTGCTGTCCATGTAAATGTAGTGAGTGTTGACACTGGAGACAAACCTTCGATAAATGCCCAATAACAGCCTCCTCACAGAAAACTTCACCATATGAATGACTGCACATCTTGTTTTATTCTGTTCATTTGGAGTAAACACCCTACAAGACCTACAAGGCTAAGTTGTTACTATGGAAAAGATAATCTTTCGTCTGAATCTATAGTTGGAGATGCTGTTACAGAAAATTATTTAACAGTGCTGTGGAATAATATTTTTAAACAAATCAGTTTCTAGTAACATGATGGTTCAGCTGTCAGAATCCAACAAGCACCCGCACTGTCATGGAAAATGTTATACCAGTGCAAGGGTCAAACCTTTTGTTCTTTAGGACATTAACTACTGGAAAACAATTATTCATCATTTCCTGTTTTGTCACAACATATGCAATCATGAGACCAATGTCATATTTTGTCTTTCAGCATGCCCTGCGGTTGCTGGCTTTTCGTCACATCCACAAGCTCTTAGGGATGGACTCACTACCGGTATCTAAGGCCAGCACTTGCAACCGGAAGAGACAGAGAGACGAAGCAGAAGAGGTGGAGGGGGAGGGCAAGAGGAACAAAAAAGATTTCTAAGATGATTGAAAAGTTCCACAAACATCATGCGTAATTAATAATGTAGTATTTCTTCCTAAGAAAGTATTTCTTCCTAAGAAAGCAATGGTGTTGACATCATCTTTTTACAACAAAGCACAGAAATGGAGAAGTAATGTTTCCTCTTTTCTTGTTTAATCACAGTTGTACTGAAAATAGAATTTCAGAGCAGGTCGCTGTATACCATTTATAGAGTAGTGAGAAAATATTACATTTTAAAAACCACTGGCGACTGATGATCTGGTGATGTTTACTCAGATTGAGTTCAATAATTGCACATTCTTTAAAAAAAAAAACAAAAAAAAAAACAAAACAACAAACCTTTAGTCCCTTATTTAGTCCCAGTTGCTTTATTTTTCATTTTATACAGTGGGTCTGGTCCATTTGATAAGGACGTAAATTAAGACTGATCTGAGATTAAAAATATTTTTAGCTTCTAGACAATAGTGTGAATAATTTGTATGGGTACTGTACTACTGCAAAGAGATTAGAGTTTATTTATTATTTAATCACAGGGAAACTAGTTTATTTACACCAAGAGCTTATTGAAAGTAATATACGTTTGTTTTCTCCAAATGAGAAGTGTATCATTTAGTGAATTAAACAGATGAAACATTAAGGTTGAGCTTAAAAACCTGCTCTGATCGTTTAATACCTGGTCATTAAGTTTGAAATCCAAGTCATTTCTTTTCGTTGTACATGAATGTAGAGAATCATTTTCATTCTGAATAAAGGCGAGGCGATCTTAACAAACAAGACTAAAATTAATGATTTATATAAACATTAAGAAATTAAGGGAGCTTAGAGGGGCAGAATAAAGTGCACTTTAAGTTTGTGAAACAAAGTGGGTGAAGATGTTAGTAACTGTTTCATACTGTGATAAGATATGCAATATGTAGTCTCTATTATTATTATTATTATTATTATTATTATTATTATTATTATTATTATTATTATTAACAATGATCTTTTTTCTGAATTTTTGTTCTGTAGAAATGCAGAATGTTATAGTAGTCAGATTTTGTTGATGTTTTTGGTAAAGGGTGTGAACCATTTGGAACATCTTTGTAGTTCTGTTTAAAATTATACATGTTAAACTCCTATATGCACAATATTGTCACTTTTGTTGATTGATTTGTTAGATGCTGTTTATGATTTATGAGAAAGAAAACAAACAGCTTACCAATTCTCTGCCTCAGTTTATTTATTTATTGATGCATTTTATGACCAACACCTGACTATGACCCTGTATGTGGGCCTTCCACAAACCTTTGTAACGAAGTTGGAGGCATACAACTGTCTACAATGTCTTTGTATCATTTCAATTTCCTTTCACTGGAAATAAGGGGCCAAACAACTCCAGACAACTCCACATAAATGTCATCCACAGCATGGCCTGTTGCGTGTTATTCCTCACTTGGTTTTGGGCCACCATGAGCCATCAGAACATCTTCACGTGAGCCCTGTAAGATTTTGAAACAGTACTGGCACGATGAACACTGTTCTTCCAAAAGATTTTCCCTCAGTTTGTGTTTTGATGATGGTGGTGGAGAGCACTGTCTAACACATCTCACCAAAATCTCATAGACGTTCAAATGAGTTGAGCTCTGAGTGTGTAGGTCATAGCATATGATTAACATCATTTTCATCTGCATCTAACCATTCAGTGACCCCTTATGCCCTGTGGATGGGGGTGGAGTCACCCTGGGAGAGACCACACCCATTACAATAGAAATGTTTCATCCTGGTGATCAGCCAGAAGAACTCTGGTTTGATTTGTACTGACTCTTCCATTTAAGAGGAAAAGCTGTGCCAAATGATTCCAGCCAAATGAATAAATAAATGCCCCACAAAGCATAACAGAGCCACTGGACTCCCTCATCACAGAATTCATGCAATATATGCTCATTGGCAAACTGTAGTCTTGCAAAAGCTTTTTCCTGGCACGCCTCCCATGCAGGTCAAATTTGTGCATCCCTTTCTGATTATAGAAAGGGATGCACTTTGACACCAACAGTTGCAAAACTTACTTGCAAATCCTGTGATGAAATTTTGAGGTTCTTGGAGACTTCTTTTTGCATCAGACAGTCTGCTCTTGGGCTGAATTTGCTGGGATGGCCAGTCCTGGACAAATCATTTTAAATCTGCACCACTTGTAGATGATTTTCCTTACAGCGGAAAGATGTATTTCAAATCATTTGGAGATCTTTTTGAATCCCTTGCCAGACTCACAGGCATCCACAATCTTTTTTCTGAAGGCCTTACAGAACTCTTATGTCTTGGTATGATGACACCACACACCTCAATAGCAAAGGGAACACCAGATACTAGATATGAGAGGGGTATAAATAAGACAGGTTACACCTGAACTCTCTAAGCAGGTTCTAATCACTGGCACCCTATCTTCACCACCTGATTCTAATTTTGTGGATTTGAAGGTGTGATAAATGTAGGGGTGTACTTACTTTTTCCATGTGACTGATCTATTTTTTGTTTGTGAAAATTAATTAAAAATGTTAATTTTATATGTCATTTGATAGAGTGTATCAACTTTATTAATAGCCACGGATTCAAAGAGGATGAAATGTTTGTCCAAATATGCAAAAAAAAAAAAAAAGCCAGCAATTTCCATGGGGTGTACTTATTTTTTCACATGACTGTATTTCCTCTATTTTTTTTTTACCCATCCGTCAATGAAATTAACTGGTGAGACACATAATTGTATTTCCCATGAACAAAATCAGATTACAGCATAACTGACCTTAAACCTTCACAGGAATTTTAGTAGTTCAGCTCCATTCACTCCTGTTCATTGAAGATTCTGTGCTTCGCCCCTGGCGGCTGAGTGATGTACTGCACTGATGTTTTGGGATGAAGATGAAGAGGAAGTAAGCAGAACGACATCACTTCAGCAGAAGTAGATAACCACATTCAGATCATCATATCCTGAGTGTGCGCTGCTGAACGCTGCACGAACATGGAGTAGTAAGCTGTCTACAGCGTGTGGTAAGTCGTAACCCGTCTGTATTGTGTGTTTCAGCTCCTAATGAGATCTTAGTTATTTCTTTTTTGTCAGTTCGAGAGATGGTGTTTAGGCAGCTTCTCGAGTTACATTTAACTGGTGTCAGATATGATCATTACAGTATTACGAAAACAGTAATGATGTACTATTAAAAGGAAGCCGTAGTATAACATTAATAACGCACATTAGTTTAAAACGTTAGAAAATATGCAAATTAAACATGACAGACTGAAACCGGTCATCTGCGAAAATACAGTTTCACATTTAAAAATGTTTGAGTAGGCTTCTTTAATGTTTTCCGGCAATAGGCTTATTTAAATGGGATCTTCTTTAAAAATAAATAAATAAATAAATAAACATCTTAGCCTGTTAGACTTCCATCTCATGCTGGATAACGTACTACCTCTAGAATTTTTATGTTTTTTTGTGTCACATGTATGTAATTTGGGGAAAGAAAAATGAATCAGACGTCTGGTAAATGACAATTACATGTGTGGAAAAAAAAGAAAGAAAAAGAAATCATCTTCAATGTGCTATAATTTATCTTTAGTCAAATGGAATGTAAAAAAACTTTTTTTATTTATGTTTGTTGAATTTTTTTCTTCTCTGACTAATCCCCTGTTTACCTAGACACTGAGGTTTGGCAGACAGTCTTCAGGGTTACAGTTTCCATTTTTAATAATGGATTTATTGATGCGTCTTTTATATATATATATATATATATATATATATATATATATATATATATATATATATATATATATATATATACATAGATAGATAGATAGATAGATAGATAGATAGATAGATATACACACACACACACACACACACACACACACACATACATGTATATAAACCAAACCCTGATTAATACGTTTCCAGACCTTCATGATAATGTTTCTTTAGGAATCTGGCACCTGTAACCATGTCACACTCCTGCCAAAGTCATAAAAACACATTTTCCCCCCATTCTGTTGTTTTAATATGTACATTAATGGGCCTGTTTCTCTATGATTGTATGCAGTGCATTGCTGATTGGTGTATTTGGATAAGCCTATTACAATGTTAGCTGAGTGTAAATACAGATAATAGAAGTATAGCCACTACAAAAAAAACAAAAAACAAATATATCTTAAAATTGAAAATAACTGAAGCTATTAAATCCTTTCTGGAAGGCGAAACTAAAGTGGGAAATACACAGGGAGAAAAAAATGACATGGAAAGCATGAAGCCGTATTAACTTTATGGCTGGATTTTATTTGAATACAAACAAGAGATAGAAGAAAGAATTATTCTAACTTGCCAATATTTATGTTTTTATTTTTCAGATTTTAGGTTGATTTTCCTATATACTTAGTTATTATCAAACTATTATTGTTGTTTGTCCAAGAAGCCTTGCATCTGGATGTTTATATTTGATATTTGCAGGAAATCTAATGCTGCTGGCCTGGTTTTAGCTTTGATTTAAGCTTCCTCTCTCTAGCGATGTCTACGGTAAACATACACTTATAACATCAATGATCGCTTCTAGTGCAGAAAGCATGTGTACATAAACTAAAGACTATTTTATTTTTATAGAAAACGTGGCCTCCTGGTACACACTGTGTCGCCAAAAGTGACCACACAAAACCTAAACCCAATGAAGTCTTCTATCGCAAAGGAGACATCCTTACCATTTTAAGTTTGGAGTTGTTGATGGTAAGTCTATGGGTTTTATTTTCTTGTAGAAAAGAGCATATACAGTGGCTTGCATAAGTATTCACACCCCTTGAACATTCCCACATTTTAAAAATGAAATGTCATTCAAATGTTCATCTGACTAATCCCCTCTTTACTCAGTCTTTTGGTGGATGATCTCCTGAAGGCAGTGTTACAGTCATGCCAAATCCCTTTCATTTTTCAGTACTGCATTTAATGGCACGCTGCAGGATGTTGAAAGTTTGGGATATTTTTAAAATAAGGAAATCCTGATTGATACTTTTCTCTAACTTTGTCCGGGACTTATTTTGATAGCTCCTTGGTCTTCATGATTGTTTAGGTATGTTCTCTAACAATCTCTAGGTTCTTACAGGATTCGGTAAATTAATATTGAGATCACGTGACACTTTGAACTAAATATGTGCTTTCTGATGGCAACTGGTTACACCAGAACTAAGTTACAGGTTTTACAGCAACAACAGGGGTGAATACTTAGAAAAGTCACAACTTTTATGTAGATAACATATAACCCCAATTAAGTCCATTTCAGTTCCCGGTTGTAACACTACAAAATGTGGAAAAGTGTAAGCTGCTTTTTTGTGATACTGAGAGATTTCATGACAGCAGTTGGGTTTGGGTTCAGTCCAAATCAAAATTTGTTAGATTTCATTATCACTGATGTGACACTCAGTTCTTTCGTGGTACATGATGTACCATGTGCCCAGCTAACAGAGAACATTATTGTAATGTTTAGTAAGTGTTCTCAGCAGGTTCCTCCTCGGGTTCTGAGGAGGTTAGACTGTAATAACTGTAACTGCTGTGATAATCGTTTTGCGATAATCTTTTACTACTGGTAATATGGAAACTTTTGTGTTAATGTTACTACAACTAAACATGTGCAGCTACATTGTAGGAGCATTATGTATATAGCATTAGTGTCCTTAGCACCAGAAGTTACTAGAACCATAATGCATAGAACACCACTGAGCTAAGAAGCTAAAATCCTCAGCCAAATAGTGTTGTCATATCTGTTTATTGTGAACTGTTAGCATTTCATATGAAACCTTATTATCCTCTGATTAAATACAGTTATTGCATGATAAAGAAGAATGTACTGAGAGAATTGCAGCTTTTACGTTTTTTTCTACATTGATATTCTCTTGCACTTTTAATGTAGATGTCATGTAAATGTAATGTAATGTAAAGTCATGCAACAAAAACAAGTTGAATGTGCTTGGAGAAAAAGAAAAAATAAGTTCTTTCATACAATACCACAAAGTAGGGCAGAGTCATAAGTGCTGAAAGAAAGTAAACTGATTCTGTACAGGGTTCCTGCAGAGAAGAACAGCTACCACCCTGAATACAGAAATCCAGAAATACTGAATCATCTAAATTTCAAAAGTCAAAGGAATTGAATAACATTAGATCCTGATTCAAAATGCTTTGAAATCATGCCTGCTAATGATGCTAGCATTATTTTCATTGTCACTTTGTATTTTACAGATGAACAAGTACTGACAATAGCCTAACTGAAAATTAGCTGACTAAAAATAGTAAAAAAGAAAAAAAAACAATTAAAAAAAAAAAAGAAAGAAAGGGCAGGATTGTTATAACTCCTGTTCTAGGAGCAGATTTAAAAAAAAAAAAAAGAAGAAGATCAGAAAGGAAGCTTTCTTATCAATACTGTTCCTTTAAAGACTTTAATAACAACTTGTAACACTTAGCTCAAAAAATAAGCAAGTGTTCCATCAAATATCCAAATTTTGTTCATCATCTGCTCTCAGATTCTAACAGGACTGTTAATGTTTTATTAAAGACGAGTGCACTTGTTTGCTGAAGCAGTTGCTGTAATCACAAATGTGTCTTACAGTTGATATTAGAACAGCGACAATATCAACTGTTAGTCAAATACATTGTGTGTTACAAGTACCTAATTAGTAGGCTGCGTAACAACTGGATGATTTAGCAAAACTGAAATTAATCTAGGCAACGATCATAAAATCAATTATTATTCATAATTATTATTAACTGTCATGTATAAAAATAATTCATCTTTTTAAACTGATGTGTGTGGGAACATGGTGGGTTAGTGGTTAACACGTTTGCCTCGCACCTCTAGGGTTGGGGGTTCAATTCTCACCTCTTCCCTGTGTGCATGGAGCTTGCATGTTCTCTCTGTGCTTCGAGGGTTACTCCACTTTCCTCCCCCAGTCCAAAGACACGCGTTGTAGGCTGATCGGCATGTCCAAATTGTCCGTAGTGTGTGAATATGTGTGCAACTGTGCCCTGTGATGGATTGGCACCCCGTCCAGGGTGTCCCCTACCTTGTCTCCTGAGTTCCCTGGGATAGGCTCCAAAAAATGGATGGATGGAAACTAATGTGTAAATAATATAATAGGCTAGCAAGATGATTTGCGCATAACTCTGATACTTTTTTAAACTGTCATTCTGTACATCATCACAAAATCATTGTCGCGAATTAAGAGAAGGTAAACCCCAGATTCAGAACAAAGTTAGTCACATATTGATTAGAGGCTAATAAATAGAATCATATGGTATTGTATCATATCATTCAGCGTTAATATCAAATATTGAATTATTGACTTATGAATTGAAATTGTATTGTAGCATGTGGAAGCCTGTGGTTTACACCCCTACTAATTACAGTGATCTAGTTAGCTTTTTTTTACAGATAAAATAAAACTCACAAACATTTCTCAATTCACTTATACATATTTCTTACTTAGTTTTTCTCATTCTACATTATATAACTCATAACTTAAGGCTCTGAGGACTTGAATCCACAAACAAATTATCTGAAAGTCTGAAATGTTAGCAGAAGGAACGCTCAAGCCATTTTATTTTACAGGGGAAGGCCATCTACCGGGCCAAGCACAACAGGACAGGTGAAGAAGGTCTGATCTTTGCTTCTAACATGCGAGAACGTGAAGCCCTCCGTGTAGACCCCAGTCTCAGCCTCATGCCGTAAGTCTGGTCTAAATCAAAACACCTTGAGAAACAGAATGATACAGCCAGGGTATGTTAACTGTTTAAATCACTATCATGGTTTTGAATATATCACCTTATTAGCACTCAAGAATGCACTGGAGAACTACGTTGATAATGTAGCTAACAAGAGGAACATTATAGCCTCCAGTTTAGCATTTTTTAAAGTGCACACCTTGTCTCAAACAGTGTCACACTGTTCAGTATCTCAGACTTACTTCTGTGAACATGTCATTTCTGACATATTCGTTATGTATAAAAATGAAAAAGTGAGTCACAAAACTAAGTGGCCAACTTCACATGATAAAAACACATTTTTTCCTCAGCACACATTTGGTGTTAAAGCACACCAGCACTACCATGTATGGAATTACACATATGAAGTGAGTTCCAGTTTGATTCGCATATTTAATTTAATAGAGATTTTGAGTGCTAAGTTAGCCAGTGCTAAGCAGGCACACACACACACACACACACACACATATAACTATTGAAGGTGCTTAGGCCATAATTATTTATTTAAAAATAATAATAATAAAAAAAAAACTTATTAAAGTTTTTATGTACAAATGGTATTACTGAGCCAAAAGGTGTTAGATAGGGTAAGTGCATACAATGCTAAGAGGCTATATGAGTGTGAATAAAATCCTGTGCTTATCATTCTCTGTTTCCCAGAATTAACAGTAACACCTTAAGGTGGACTTCTTTTGCACTGCCTTTGCTTTAATACTCTGATTTATTATGATATGTTTTGAAAAGTTCTAATTATAGAGGTGTGTAGGCAAATTAAGTCACGTGTATTCCTGTCTCAGTTAGTGGTGTGGTTAGTAGGTGGAAGGCTGCAGGTTGCTCATGGGTGGCTGGGGAACATGTGTGAGTCTAAAAATGTTTGAGAAAAGGGTACTTCAAAGGCTTCTTGTTTGGGTAACACCTTGGGTAGGGTGCTGCATGGAACATTTATTTCTAATTGTGCTTGTCAAACATCTGCTTATTTGAGGTCCTTTCATACCTGTTCGTCTTATTTGGATGTGGAGCCTTGTGGGGCTCTGAAACCGCTCTACTTAGATCACTTGGATAAGGAAATTGTCTGTTGTAGAGTTCTACATTGAACCTTTGAAACTTCTCACAGAGAAACAAAACAAAGAACCCTTGGGTTTTCTAGATTTAGTATTTTTATTCTAGCTTAACTCTAGTACAAGCTCTGTGACCACTGTGGCCTACAGTAACCTCAGATTTATGTACTTGGCTGAAAGGAGTGGAATCTATGTACATTGTTATTATTTTGTTTAAAGATCTTTTTTTCTCATTTAGTACTGCTCTTCAGAAGCTACATAATATATTTACATTTTCCCAGAAGACAAAATAGTAAAAATTTACGAAGATCATCCTGTTCAAAAGTTTATACCCCCTGACTCTTAATGTATCATGTTACCTTAAGCACTAAATTAAAAAAAATCAATTTTTATGATTCCTCTTATATATTTATATTATTATGAACATGTTGCAGATTCTGCAGGGGGTATGTAACTTCATGAGCACGACTGTATAAAAAGCATTTCTCAAGGGGTCTTTGAACAGGAAATGATTCAGTCTTTGTGCAGACATTCTACTTGAAACGCTTCCTGAAAGAGAAACCCACTCTTTTACAATGCTACATAGAACCTTCCCCTAAAGCAACAAACTGAAGAATCCTTTAGGGAGCTAGATGAAACAATGACTATGAGAAGCTTCAGAGTATCCCAGGAGATCGTTTTATATTACAGGATATATCATTTTCCAGTTGCTGTTATTTACATTCCAGATGGTTCCATGGGAAAATCTCAGGTCCGGAGGCTGTCAGCAAACTGCGGCCGAAGGAGGACGGCCTGTTTCTGGTGCGCGAGTCCATTCGGCACCCCGGTGACTACGTCCTGTGCGTAAGCTTTAAACAAGAGGTCCTTCATTACCATGTGATCTACCAGGAATCCAAGCTGACAATTGATGGGACGCAGTACTTCTACAACCTCATCGACATGGTGGAGGTGAGTGCTCAGAGGCAGGGAGAGAGTACTAATTATAACCTCACTCACTCAATTATAACCTCAGTTTAGCAGCTGGATGTAGCTTAGCATCTTGAAGTAGGTATCTTCTCTGAACAGTTGGTGTGCAACTCATTTCCTGTGGTGTAACTGATTTCCTGAGGAAGTGACATTCTGACCAGATAGTCAGCACCCAGTGGGGATGTCATGCGTCGGACTATCACATAATAGTCAGGCAGTGACTTCTTTTAGACTTTTGCATATTTTAATGTGGACCTGCAGAGCTGATGGTATACAGGCAGATTAACACACCAGAGAAGAAGGAGCAATAGGAGCTTGGAAGCTATCCTGATTGGTTATTAAATCAGTCCCTCAAGGATTTCGTCGATTCACATGCGTCGAACATGTGTACAGCTGAGCAATTTCGCAAATTCAAATAGTTTTCCACAAAAAACACGAAAATCAAGCATTTTTGGCATCAGAAATCACAAAAAAAAAAAAAAAAAAAACCTTGGCGATATCCTGTATGGAATGTCCAATGCATTTTCCATCTGACTAATCATGTTGTCCAGTTTTTCATACATATTTTCAAACATGGCTGATAAATGTTAAAAGTATTTAATATAATAGAGTTCATTGCGATTCTCCTTTAATCAAGCTGTAATCAAAAGTCAAAATCTCTGCATGCGGTAACCATCAGGAACTTGCAAGCAATACACACAACAGATTTCAGGTTGCACAGGTTCAACATGCACAGTTGCGATTATGCAATCAGAGTAAAACAAAGTAATTACGCAACACAGCTGGTTCTCTAAAATGGGATAGTATACAAAATATGCTTTTAATGTGACATTTGTAATAAAATAATAATAATAATACTATCAAGCCTACCAAGAGCCTGAGTCATTGGCAGTAAGGGCAATGTGGTAATGTAATATTGATATCACAATAAATGTATTAAATCAAAATATTTTTGTTTTGTTTTGTTTTGTTTCAGTTCTACTCGAAGAACAAAGGCATTATTGCTACCACACTGCAGAAACCTAAAGAGAAAGAGGGAACTAAGTCAGCTGCACTGCAGCTATCGAAAAGTAACTGCCATAGTTTTGTTGATCTTTTGTTAAAATGAGCTTTATATGGTTTGTATTTGAATGTCATTCTTACTTACCCCCCCCCTCTCTCTCTCTCTCTCTCTCTCTCAGTGGGCTGGCTATTAGATCTCTCAAAACTTACTTTAGGAGAAAGTATTGGACATGGCGAATTTGGAGGTCAGTCTAAACTACATTTACTTTTACCACTAGATGGCGATATATGTCCACATACATACATACATACATACATACATACACACACACACACACACACACACACACACACACACACACACACACACATATATATATATATATATCTCCCCTGTGTGAGTTGTCCATGCAGGCATTGATTCAGAGCACACTGATGCATCGATTGTGAATGTGTATGTGATTGTACCCTGTGATGCTCCAAGTTCCTCCTGACCCTATAGGATAAAACTCTACAGTGCCCCCATGTGTTTAGACTTAAAACCATCAGTCATTCCAGTTATATGTTGCTTTGTGCTCAATTCATGATTAATTTTGATATAATATATATATATATATAATTTTGATTATATATATAGGCCAGACTCTCACAGCCCTTGCTTCTTATCTTTAGCTGTGTTTCAGGGTGAATACATGGGTAGGGCGGTGGCAGTGAAAAACATAAAGTCTGATGTCACTGCACAAGCTTTCTTGGATGAAACTTCTGTTATGACGTGAGTGTCTCAACATGCATTTCCCTGAAACTTTCCATCACTTATGCTGTTATCTACTGTATATATGTCTCACTGATGCTGATGCACCTCTTTAAACTGTTATTTTACAGAAAACTGCAGCATAAGAATCTGGTGCAGTTATTAGGAGTGATTCTACACAATGGCCTCTACATCATCACAGAATTTATGGCAAAGGTACGGCATGTTCTAGAACTTGCAAGTAGCTTCAGCTTAGATAGGACTACAGACATAACATTCTTCTGAGAATTAGGGATGATGACTCAAGCAAATAACATTTTTAAGTCTTAATGTAGTTTTAAGCAGTTTTAATATCGTGCAAAATTTAAAATGTAAAAGAATGTAAGGGTTAAAGGTAGAGTTTTTATTACAGTGTACTCTGAAACTATTGGAACGGCAAGGCCAATTCAGTTGTTTCTAAATACACTAAAGACATTTGGTTTTGAGATCAAAAGATAGATATGAGATGAGAGTTTGGGAATTCAGCTTTTAGTTCCTGGTATTTATATCTAGATCTGTTAAACACCATAATCTGTTAGCATAATCTAGATCTGTTAAACAGCATAAAACATAAAGTATCAGACCACCCAATTTTTAGAAGAGTAAAAGTATACATCTTCAAATAAATTACACTTAATATGGTTGCATATCCCTTTCTTGGAATAACTGCATCAAGCCTTCGATGACATCACCAAATTGTTGTTTTTTTTCTTTTGTGATGCTTCTCCAGGCTTTTACTGCAGCCTCTTTCAGTTGTTGTTTGTTTCTGGGGGGGTTTCTCACTTCAGTGAAATGCTGCTCAATTTGGTTAAGGTCTGGTGATTGACTTGGCCAGTCTAAAACCTTCCACTTTTTCAGCTGATGAAGTCCTTTATTGAGTTGTCAGTGTGTTTTGGAGCATTTTCTTGCTGCATGATGAAGTTCCTCCCAATTCATTTGGATGCATTTCTCTGTAAATTGGCAAACAAAATGTTCCTGTAAACTTCTGAATTAATTCTGCGGCTACCATCATGAGTTACATCATAGAAAAAGATTAGTGATCCTGTTCCAGAAGCAGTCATGTAAGCCCCAGCCATGACACTACCGCCACCGTGCTTGACCTATGAGCTTCTATGTTTTGGATCATAAACAGATCCTTTCTTTCTCCACACTTTGGCCTTTATATCACTTTGGTAGAGGTTAAGCTTTGTTTCAGAACTTTTGTGGCTCGTTTCTGTATTTCTTTGCAAATTCCAGTCTGGCCTTCTGATTCTTTCTGCTCATGAGTGGTTTGCATCTTGTGATATGGCATCTATATTTCTGCACTTGATGTATTCTTCTAATAGTGGATTGTGATACCTTCATCTCTGCTCAGTGAAGGTTGTTGGTGATGTCACTAACTGTTGTTTTTGGGTTTTTCTTCAAAGCTCTCACAATGTTTGTCATCAACTGTTGTTGTTTTCCTTAGCCAACCTGTTCCATGTCTGGTTGTTAGTACTCCATTGGTTTCTTTCTTTTTCAGGACATTACAAATTCTTGTATTGGCTATGCCCAATGCTTATGGAATGGCACTGATATATTCTTTTCTCAGCTTCAGAGTGGTTTGCTTTACTCCCATAGACAGTTGCCTGGTCTTCATGCTTATTTATCCTTTTTAAAAACATATGCAGACTTCACAGGCAAAACCTATGGTTCAAATGAAGAGTAGTCATTCAGAGTAATTAATTCTCAATCAATAAATTTAACAGCAGCCGGAAACACCTATAAGTTACATGTTCCAATATTTTTGATCACTTGAAAAATGGGTGGGTTCAAACAAAAGGTGCCATGTTATAAGTTGTTTAACACATCTAGATGTAAATATGAGGAAATAAAAGCTGAAATTCTCATCTTCATCTTTTGATCTCAAAACCCAAAAGTCTTCAATGTGTAACAAAAACAATAGAATTGGCCTTACTGTTCCTAAAAATACTTTTACAGAGGACTGTATATATTGCTGATTTAGTATATGCAGTAACAGTGATGTTTCCTGTAGGGTAATCTGGTGAATTACTTGCGATCACGAGGACGCTCAGTTATCACCAAAGATGAACTCCTGCAATACGCTCTGTAAGCATTTAACCACATCCACATTTTTAACTATACAAATTGCCACAGGTGTCTATAAAGCAACAAATAAGTAATTCATTCTGAAAGGGATCGCATTCATCTCATTCACTCTCAAAATTATTTGTAATACTGACTTTTACTCCAGAGGCTACAGTATATACAGTGAGGGAAAAAAGTATTTGATCCCCTGCTGATTTTGTACGTTTGCCCACTGACAAAGAAATGATCAGTCTATAATTTTAATGGTAGTTGTATTTGAACAGTGAGAGACAGAATAACAACAAAAAAATCCAGAAAAACGCACGTCAAAAATTTTATAAATTAATTTGCATTTTAATGAGGGAAAAAAGTATTTGACCCCCTCTCAATCAGAAAGATTTCTGGCTCCCAGGTGTCTTTTATACAGGTAACGAGCTGAGATTAGGAGCACACTCTTAAAGGGAGTGCTCCTAATATCAGTTTGTTACCTGTATAAAAGACACCTGTCCACAGAAGCAATCAATCAATCAGATTCCAAACTCTCCACCATGGCCAAGAGCAAAGAGCTCTCCAAGGATGTCAGGGACAGGATTGTAGACCTACACAAGTCTGGAATGGGCTACAAGACCATTGCCAAGCAGCTTGGTGAGAAGGGGACAACAGTTGGTGCGATTATTCGCAAATGGAAGAAGCACAAAAGAACTGTCAATCTCCCTCGGCCTGGGGCTCCATGCAAGATCTCACCTCGTGGAGTTGCAGTGATCATGAGAACAGTGAGGAATCAGCCCAGAACTACGCGGTAGGATCTTGTCAATGATCTCAAGGCAGCTGGGACCATAGTCACCAAGAAAACAATTGGTAACACACTACGCTGTGAAGGACTGAAATCCTGCAGCGCGCGCAAGGTCCCCCTGCTCAAGAAAGCACATATACATGCCCGTCTGAAGTTTGCCACTGAACATCTGAATGATTCAGAGGACAACTGGGTGAAAGTGTTGAGGTCAGATGAGACCAAAATGGAGCTCTTTGGCATCAACTCCACTCGCCGTGTTTGGAGGAGGATGAATGCTGCCTATGACCCCTGGAACACCATCCTCACCGTCAAACATGGAGGTGGAAACATTATGTTTTGGGGGTTTTTTTCTAATAAGGGGACAGGACAACTTCACCGCATCAAAGGGACGATGGACGGGGCCATGTACCGTCAAATCTTGGGTGAGAACCTCCTTCCCTCAGACAGGGCATTGAAAATGGGTCGTGGATGGATATTCCAGCATGACGATGACCCAAAACACATGGCCAAGGCAACAAAGGAGTGGCTCAAGAAGAAGCACATTAAGGTCCTGGAGTGGCCTAGCCAGTCTCCAGACCTTAATCCCATAGAAAATCTGTGGAGAGAGCTGAAGGTTCGAGTTGCCAAACTTCAGCCTTGAAACCTTAATGACTTGGAGAAGATCTGCATAGAGGAGTGGGACAAAATCCCTCCTGAGATGTGTGCAAACCTGGTGGCCAACTACAAGAAACGTCTGACCTCTGTGATTGCCAACAAGGGTTTTTAAACCAAGTACTAAGTCATGTTTTGCAGAGGGGGTCAAATACTTATTTCCCTCATTAAAATGCAAATCAATTTATAACATTTTTGACATGCGTTTTTCTGGATTTTTTTGTTGTTATTCTGTCTCTCACTGTTCAAATACAACTACCATTAAAATTATAGAATGATCATTTCTTTGTCAGTGGGCAAACGTACAAAATCAGCAGGGGATCAAATACTTTTTTCCCTCACTGTACATGAACATTTGCATGAATCACATCTCATCACACTTTCACTATAGAATTAGAACTCAGGAATATGAATACAGTACTTAATGAATAATTTAAATGCTCACACACATAGTACCTGTTTGTGTGGTTGTGAGTCTCAACATTTATTCCTGTGGTTTTAAGAGATGTGTGTGAAGGGATGGAGTATCTGGAGTCAAAGAAACTCGTACACCGGGACCTGGCTGCCCGTAACATCCTCATATCTGATGACAATGTTGCCAAGGTCAGTGACTTTGGCCTGGCCATGAACAACTGTCAGAGCATTGACAACACAAAGTTACCTGTAAAATGGACTTCACCTGAGGCCTTAAACAACAAGGTGAGAGAATTCCACTAATTAGGAAGCAGTTCTGAATTGCTGAAAATTATGAATTGCTAAAAATGAAAACATATGATTCGGTGGCTTCACCAAAAATAATTAATGGGTTTTTCTGTTAATGATCTGTTCATGATTTGTAATGGTATTGACAGTGATAGCTCAGTGGGTAAGGTTATGTAAGTCTCATGCGTGCCAGAGAGCCACAAGGTGGCTCTTAAGAAACTGCTCAGATTTACGCTGTATAGACTACATATGTCCAGCATCATTTATAGGTGACTTTGGATAAAAAAAAGTCTTCCATGGAATACATATAAATGATATTCATATTGTATAATACAGTTTGCTGTAAGATGGTGATTTGTTGCTGTTAGCTATGGTTTTCTCTCTTTTTTTTCTTTCTAGACGTTCTCTACACGGTCAGACATTTGGAGTTATGGTGTGCTTCTATGGGAAACGTTCTCCTTTGGCAGACAGCCCTACCCCAAAATGGTGAGTTGATTGACAGGTTTGTGTTGGTTGAATATGTAGCACTATGTGACCTGTGGTTCCTGTTCAAATCCCAACCATGGCGTACCAGACTTCTCCACATTGCTTTCTATAATCCATGCTCAGCCTGACCTGGAGCAGTTGGCAAGTTTCCCCACTTGAAAATTGTAATGGATGAAAATGATAACATCATGGACCAATTCTTAAAATAAGCTCTTGTGGACGAGCTGGAAACTCAGCTGAACTAATTGATTGTGAAATTAAAGTAGGCAGCATGGAAGCTTCTTATGGCTAATGGTGGACAGAGGATGCGATGTGTGCAGCAGTATCTGAGAGGTTTTTCAACCATGTTCAACTCTGACCTCATGAGTCTGTATTGAGCTGGTATTGACTGCTGATCTTTTCTAATCTAACTGTGTAAGACTGGATATTGACGAGTAACCCACAGCTTCTAAAGTGCTTTTCCACAGCGCTGCTCATAATAGAATTCACAGTGCAAAGATTTTATTTAAATGTATTTTTAATAAATAAGTATAATCATTTAAAATTAATTTTCTGTTCTTCCCTGTAGTCTCTGAAGGAGGTGAAGGAGCAGGTGGAGGCGGGATACCGCATGGAGTCACCTGAAGACTGTCCATCTGAAATCTATGCCATCATGAGGCTCTGTTGGGAGAAGGATCCCAAAATGCGACCATCATTCCAAAAGCTAAGAGAGCGTCTACAGGCTGAGCTGAACAAACATGAGTCCGCCACAGAGTCCTGACTTCATTTTCTTATTTTCATTCGCACATCTGCTTTCTTCATAGCAGACCAGACATTTTATTTACAAATAATTACACTATACTGTACTGGACACAGTAACAACGTTCCTGCTTGTAAACCTGTTCAGCACGATTTGACATGGAATGTACTCTCTATACTTCACTTGCTAATTTATTTTAATTGTAGATTATTTTTTATATCTAACACTTTATTTCAAAAGAGTATTTCACAATGGATGTGTAATCTACTTAAGTGCGCATGCAGACCTCAAAGCAAAAGGCAGAATGAAGCTCCTTTTTGTTTTGAAAACTGGCACACCTGAGGCCTGTTTCACGAAGCCGGTTTACAGTAGGTAGCTACCCAGGAAAGTTTGAGTTTAGTTTGAGTTAAACTCTGTTTTTTCGGTCTCAACCAGGTGAGGTGGTTTTTAGTGGGTTTCATCGCCATGGTACTTGTGCTACACAGCTAACCTTCTCCAGAGCAGGTTTTATTCTGGGTAAGCTCAAACTTAAACCCAACTTGGAATAATCAGCTGCGAGCTAATTGTTAATAAATAATAAAGGCACTTTGAAGGGAAAGAACTTTTAGGGACAGTTACAATCCCCTGGCTTTCCCCGATGACCACATTTATGAAAGGTATGGATTTTCGGCAGATGGTATAGTTTATCTGTGTCGGCTTCTTGTGCCACACATTAAAAATCTGACACGCTGAAGCCACACTTACTGTAGCCTTCCGTGAACTGTTTGTGTTGCTTTGCAGTTCTTTGCAAGTGGTACAGAATTTTATGTGGTGGCATTATTCCTGTCCTAATATATTGTCACAAATGTATATTTATTTATTCATATGTAATTAAAATAATTTATATTAAATAAAATATGTTGGGGTTATAAATTTTCAATCCGTTTATTCTCACTGTGAGCCTTTAAAAGTAAAATTATTAATTTACACAATCAGCAATTTTCCCAAGCTTTGGCAGCCGCAAAGGTGTGATTTTTGCGGTTAGTGTAGGTTTAACTTCCTCATATTTTCGCATAATAATTTCTTTCTCTTCAACCGGAAGTAGGTATGCACACCTGCTTTTTTCCATGTTGAACACTATTGGCTGTTTGCTGTAAACGTCTGGCTTTTATGTGCACGCGCATGCTGAGTAAACCTCGATTTAGAGTTTAAACCTGGGTTGGCTGAGAAAGTTGATAACCAGCGTCATGAAAACTGTTAACCTTAATTAACCCGGATTGGATTTGTTTGGTTTTGTCAACTCAAAACTTGCTCTGCAACACAGAGTTTGTTCACCTCGCTTCGTGAAACAGTGAAGAAGAATCACCCTTTAATCTACACATCACAACACTGAGTGCTATAATTTGGTCTGTTGAGAACTTTTGTTCTATACTGCATTTTTGAAAATTTCTTTGCCTTTCTGTCTTCAGAAGATAAATGTGAACAGCAGAAATGTAGGGGGAGAGAGAGAGAGACTCTTCTGGAAATTAAAATTCAAGATCATGAGTATCTGCTTGTTTCATGTTGTAATTGTCTCGGAATATGCTAAGCTTAACATGACAAATCTGTAATGTTATTGCTGATATAAGAAAGGAATTACACACACTGTTGTTTATCCATGCAGAACCTTAGAATAACATCAAATTGCACAATTCTCTGGTGAAATACTTAATGTATGTTCACCAGACACCAAGCCAAGACATTGTCATATGATTATTACAGCTCTATCCTTTACAAATCTTTTTTTTTTTTTTCATTTACATTTATTCATTTGGCAGGTGCTTTTTCAGACCGATACCTTCAGAGTGGACTGTAGATTACAGTACATCACACTGTGTTGTAAACCACATCAGTGAGTCTATGTGACCAGTGAATAACTGGATTTGGTTTGAGGCTGATATTGATTGAAGGATTTCTATTAAAATTTACACAGCTTTCTCTTTACCCCAAACACCACACATTGTAACTCAATTACATTTAGGATAAAAAAAGACAAATTTTCAACTATTCTTATTTAATATTTATGGAATGACTCTTCAATGTTAGTGCTTAAAGTTAAAGTTGTATCTTTATGTTTACTGCCATGGGAAAATCTTGATAAGCTGCAGTTTTTCTTATTTAATCCTAACAAAATGTTCAGGTCCAAAAATAGCCCTAAAACTTTAAAGAGCCACCACCATATTTAACCATGGGCATGATGTACTTTTCCATACGGCTACCTCTCTGTTACTACAAAATTTAAAGTTGTACTAAAAAATCTAAAATTTACTTCAATTTTTTTTTCTGATATAAATTCAAACGGGTGCCAATAATTGTTGCTCACATATTTAACACATTTTTTTAAATAAACCTGTGTTTTGTTTGTTTGATATCCAGGAAAGCAGAGTACAGCTAATGCCTGACCCCTTTTTAAGCTATTAAGTATAACTGCAGTTGTAAATTAATTGACGTTGTATTGTTTGAAACCAAATACAACAGCAAGAGAAATGGAACACAGAACTGGGGCCTTGTTTTACAAGAAGGAGAGATTAGAGCAGAGCCTCTTGGCTTGATCTTTATATTTTCCTTCTGATTTGGTCCTAATCCTCACCGGCTGAACTGTAATCCACTACACAGAAGGCATACGAAGAAGGAAGTCATCATAAAATGATAAATCAGATGGTAAAAATATGTGTTTACGGCTGACCTAGAATAACCTGCAGTAGGTTACCAACATGTTTTCCTCATGTCTAGTGGTTCAATGATGACCTGAGATTCAGGCACCGAACTGAGATCAGACCTGATGATTTACAGGTAATGAAAAGACCATTTTTCAAAGCCCATAAAGTTTCAGAAATTTTGTATATGAATTTCCTGCACATGATTCTTTTCTGTAAGACATATGCAAAACACCTTTAAATTTCTTTACAACCTTGAAAAGGCCAAATAATATCAATATAGGAGTTCAGGGGTCCATGGTGGAAGGAGAGGAACATGACTGACAGGTGAGCTGTCTAATTAGACAATTACTTGCCAAAGTATGTCACTGTCTCCCCAGGAAGAGCTTTCTTAATGGCTTTAAGGGAATCGGATGAAGTGTTAAGGAAGTGGGTTTAACCCCACATGCTGTTCTCATTGTAGTGCTTTCTGCCTCTCTACTGACCCACACTCCACCAAGGTCAACCGAGGCAAGAACCAACTCCGAAAAGGACAGATGGTTACATTCGTTTTAAGGCAAAGTGCATTTTATGTTAACTGATTGTCAGTCAAATCATAAAATTATATAATTATGATTGTTTAAATAATGCATTTAATTGAAACTGTAATAAGTTCATGTATTCAAATGCTAATGCCACTCACAGTGCTAAAGCAGCCATGTGGGATCTCCAATACTCAGAAAACCTTTTACCTGCAAGATGCCTTCCATACGCAACCTGTGTTCATTTGGTTCATTGATTGCTTAACATCTTAAATTCTCAAATTAAAAAGTAAGAATCTTATTTAACACAGAGTGAAACTATATCTGTTTTTGTTTAACCACAAGAGACAACAGAATTCTGGTAAATGGACAATATTCTAATAAAGTTACAGATTTACAAGATGAGACAAGAATTTTTTCTCCTGTTGCACTCTCTCTTTCTGTCCCTCTCTGCTTTTCTCTCACCATCCCCCCTCTTTTCCTAAGCTGACAGAGGACTTCTAACCGTTAGCTGCTTTGCCACTAATAGGATCAGGGGTACTTACTCTGTCATCTGATAAAACTTAAGCCGCTTGATAGCTGCGCAGCACCTTGGCTAATTTCAACTCAATTAACATAATGAGGAAACAAGCCAAGAACATGGGGAAATATATTAACTTGATAGATTGATTGCCTGTATCGTCTGTGTTTGAGTGACTTATTACACGTGAAGTGGATCGGACCACAGATCCTCTCATATCGAGCATGCATTCCTAGAAATTAAGGCCGCACACTCCGATATGAGGACTTGAATAACAAGGAATGAGAAACAACATATGACTAAAGACATACCATGTTGTTTAGGTAAAAACCTGAAATGTACTGTATGTAATGTACATTTCTTTTATGTACATAAAAGAAAAAGTGTGCTTTTTTTATACAGGGCATGACCACCATGCATGTGAGATGTCACTTCCCATCATTCTTCACATGAGACGCTGCATCATACAAGCAACTAACTGTAATATAATCTCCTAACTGTAATATTGGTCTATGACTTTCATATGAGGGACACCACATAACCACATACAGCTGGTCTGCATTTGGTTTAACTATTCTCATCTAGAGGCATTTTAGCTTGCATTTTGGTTTATTCTCAATGATGTGAAGCAGGGGAGTGGTCATATGGTCTATATTTAACATTATCTCAGATAGGAAGCATTTGCTAATAACAACAGAAAAATAACAACAGTGCATGGTTAGTATGACTTTAATATAAGTTCATATTACAGTAAAGAAATGTGTGAGGTCATCTCTGGATTATTGCTAATTATTAAACTGCCAATTAAAGAGTTAGTCAAGCTGGATTAAAATAAGGTGTTCAGTTTGTCAGAGAGCAGCAAAATTGATTTAATCGCTTTAATAATCGTGATTTGCTTAACACAGTCTCCATGATGGCCACTAAAGTGTAATATTAATTGTGTAAATTGCTGCATCTCTTCACATACACACTGCTGCAAAATCCTTTTCTTTTCTTTCTTTTTTTTTTTTTTTGCTTTTTGCTTCTTTCTTTTTTTGCATGACCAGAATCGTTAGTCCAAATTGTTTAATTTTCTTGTACGCCACATTGGGAATTAATAGTCACTAAATACTCTGTGTTGATAGATGTGGTTGTGGCTGTGGTTTTATGCATGTCAGTTTGTTTCATTTATTTTATTCACTAATAGTACATGGTTCTGTTCAGTAGAAAGTTCTTGCAATTAAAGGATTTGCAAAATATGTCAATGTCCTTTGTCTCTGAAACTGTGAAATAAAGTCTATTATGTAGCTTCATTAGTTTGGTCTTCCTTTGGTGTAGCAAGCACAGGCATGTTTTAAGTATTTATTCAACCATAAACCGGCTGTCAGTCATTCTTACAAGGGAAGAGAGCCTAATTAATGAGCGCCTATTATCCCTGGGATGCTTTTTATACTCTTTGGAATGGTTTATTCGTATTGTTCTGCGTGTATAGCACACAGATTGAACACCCAGTTGTTAATTTTCGTACTGGAATTACTCGAGTGTTAACATCCTTCTGAGTCTCTCTAAACCACGCCCACGCAAAGCCCCTCTTCAACCTGATTCGCTGAAATTGGTCAGTGTAGAACGCTCGTGAAGAAAGTTTTTATCTGTGATTGGTCAACATTTAGTGCTCGTGAAAGCGTTATTACTGACCAGTAGAAAAGCGATCGCAAAATAGGTAGCTAGCCGATGTTAGTTAACGTTCTACTTGGTTTACTCATCTATTACAGACTGTAATCTTGGTTCTCTCTCTAGCTCAGGAAGATACTTGTTTGACAGTGTTATGAGGTATTTATTATTGTACTTTACTTGCGTGAAAATGGTCGAACTGGAAATACAGAAAGTGTACTTTTCGGTATTTTACGGCATCGTTCTGGACGCCGTTCGAGTGTCAGTGTGCGCGTGAGATTATCTTTACAGAGCACGGCTTTTCACCGGAGGAGAAACGGAGAAGAGTGGATTTTAACTTCTGAACGTGACAAAATGGTGAATGTAAGGTTAAATGGTTGCTTAAAAGCCCAGGTACATTTTCCTGTGAGCTCCAGTCTTCAGCCTTCTGAATGAAACAGGTGAACAATTGTTAAAGATAACTGCGCGCGCGCCGGGAGCCTCCCGCCTCAGGTAAGGCGATACTTTTCGGCTGCGTCTCAAACCGCATACAATGGGGCTTAATAGTAGGCTATTCAAAAGTATACGCCTTTATTTGTTATTATTATTAGTAGTAGTAGTTTTTTACTATTATTACTATTATTTTTACAACCTATATACCAGTACATTGGTTTTAATTTTGCTTTTTATTTTAAAAGATAAATAAAGCAGGCACACCGTTCATTTAAATTATTGACGATTTTTATGAATCATGCTTGACAGCCTAGTCATACTAACACAGAGATTGTACAGTTTTGAATAGTCTTCTTTTTTTTCTTTACAGAAAATGTATGTCTCAGCTATCATATTTCATTAATTTTTTTTTCTCATTCTCTTTTTTTTTGCCATGCCAAAGTGGACATTTCAGAGGAGAAATCCAACTTTGACCAGCTTCCACAAGTTTGTTTTTCCACCAGGACTGTCCCAGCATTCGGATGCATTTATCACTAGATGCTATTAACATGGTGGATGACAGCTGCCCCTCGCCAGGCAACTTCCACGAGATGGTAAAAGGAGCGGTGGTGTCTGTTGGGACCCATGTCCACAGCATTGATGTGATCCTGGGCTTCACAAAGGACCCCGTGCCCTTGCTCAATCCAGGAGTCAACGCTGTACCTCCTGAAGTTACTGTGGAAAGTCCAGGGGATGCAGGAAAGCAAGATCACATCATGCACGCTTATGGCACTGTGTCTCCGAGAGACAAATCAGAGCTGCCTGCTTTTCACGGTCAGTTCCTCATGGGTGTAACAGGGCACATACTTTTGGACTACTGTTAATTTGTTGTATAACCAGCAGTTTGGATCACAGGCAGAGAATAGTTACGATTCCTTTATAGGGTGAACTATATTCAGTATTTTGTCCATTCCACTGGTGTCCATGGTGCGTTCAAATAACAGCAGTCTAACTTGAGTTCAGACTCTCAGATTGAAACAAACGATTTAAGATAGTTTGCAAGAGGCAAGCCTTCTTGTACAATGTGATTGCAATGAGAACATGATTTAGATAAATAAAAGCCTTTTGAGAGTTGATTTACCAACCTGCACACATGTGGAGTGTAAGCAAACTAGGTAAGAATATTACTAGGTATATCAATCTAGTCAAAATGTATCACAAAAAAATCAATTATTATCATATAAACTGTAAAACCATTGCCAAAGAATATTTATTATATATTCACTCACTTTCATTACCTGGTTTATCCTGGTCAGGGTCATGGTGGATCACACCTTGCTATAATGCATATATATTACTTGTTTTAATCAAATCATCTTATAATGTATCAAATCAAAATAACTATTCATGTTTTTTTAATTCAATTCATTTTGATCAACTCAATATTTTACTCCACATGTATATATATTTTTTTGCCAAATACATATTGATCATATATTTATTTTTACCCCTCATACACATCAGCACAGTCAGCCCAGATATATGCGTACGTTTTTATTTCAGGTTTGTTTGAGTAGCAGATGGCAAATTAAAAGCAATTCTTACAGACAGGTATCCTTCCCCTGGACACATTTATCTTACTAGGATTAGCAGGCTACATCTGTTACTACTTAGATTAGAAGGTGAGGAACTCTAAGAGCAAGCCAAAATGACATTTGTTGTAAGGACACATTTGTGCAATGCTAAGACCAAATAGACACTAAGAATTAAATAAGAACTATGGATGCATATGTTTCAGCAAATTTAGTCATAAAAAACGTTATAATTTATGTATTATTATTATTATTATTGTGCTATTATTATGTTATACATAAGAGATGTTGCAGGTATTACCTTTGGAACTTATTAATAAAGTGTAATAAGAGTGCCACATTTCCCTGTAAATAATGTCTTCCTCATGCTGTATGTGTGTTTGTTGTTGTGGATTCTGTAGTACCTGAAACATTTTCTGACACATGTAAGTCTGAGCGAAGAGAGGTGTGGAAAACGGCTGAGAGTGACGGGAATTCTCCAGAGCAGTCGGATGTGGAGCAACCGAAGAAAAAGCACCGGCGAAACCGCACCACATTCACCACATACCAACTCCATGAGCTGGAGTGTGCCTTTGAGAAGTCTCACTACCCTGATGTGTACAGCCGTGAGGAGCTCGCCATGAAGGTCAACCTCCCTGAGGTCCGAGTACAGGTACGTATATACTGTAGCAGAAGCCACAAAATTGTTCCATTATAGTAATTAAATATGACAAGACACTGTAACACCAAGAGGTCATTAGTGAAGTAGCCAAACCCAATGATACGTCATGTAGAGTCCAGGAGAAGACCTGCTTAGCAGGAGGACTGCTACATAAGTCTCTGAAGTCCATGTTTTAATCCAGGTGTGGTTCCAGAACCGTCGTGCCAAATGGAGGCGTCAGGAGAAGATGGACGCCAGCGCCGTAAAGCTTCATGACTCGCCTATGCTCTCCTTCAGTCGACCATCCATGCACACCAGCATGAGCCCCATGAGTAACTCGCTGCCCCTGGACCCTTGGTTAGCGTCTCCCCTGAACAACACTACACCAATGCATGCTATTCCAGACTTCATGGGGTCTGCACAGGGTCTGCAGGCCGGATATCAAAGCCACAGCTTCCTGAACCCCCCTCAGGTCATGAACCAAAGTGTGCAGCCCATGGCACCCCCTCCGTATCAGTGCCCTCCGGTGTTTACTGATAAATTCTCCCTGGAGGAAGTTGACCAACGCAGCTTCAGCATTACCGCGCTGAGGATGAAAGCCAAGGAACATATTCAATCCATGGACAAAACATGGCAGTCCATGTGACAGGACTGAGCCAAAAACCATAAAGGTGTTATGCTTTGCTGCATTAGAACAGTATATGAAATAAACGGATAAAACTGAGGACGGAGGGAGTAAAGTGACAAAATCTGACAACAATGAGCTCATTAAACTTTCAGTGAAATGATGAAACCTAAGGATGTGTGGTATTCGGACTGCATAGAACACATAAGAAAGCAATTTTTATGATGAGCTTATCCTGTGTTAATTTTCTGAAAGCTGACCCAAACGGTATTGTAGGCTTTAAATCTGCTGCTTCCTCCCTCAATCTAGGCTGTTAATTCAGGTGAAGAATCTGATGGTAATAAGCTGGATACCATGTTTATTTATATTTTTGTCTGCCCTTAGGTGGCTTCTTGGAAAAAAGAAAACGAACCATAGAGCTCGCCATATGGCTGGAATTTATAATGAAACTGTGTATATTGTCATTTTTATTTCCTTTTGTAATATACTTAATTCTGTTCTTCAAGAGTAGCCCAATTAATTGCTTATTTCCTTCTCTTCTATGAAGAAGACATTTAGTTGCACTTGTTAGATCTCTAAACCAACATTCAAATCAGCTAAATGTGTTATCCAATCAGTTTAAGTCGAAACAAGAAAGCTAAACTGAGACATATTACCAGCATGTAGCCAGGTCAGCTTTTCACTGTCATCTAGAAAATGACAGCATGCTGAGCACAGTAATGTCCCAAAAACTGAAAACTGATCAAAACAAGTCAAAAGAAGGGCTTGCTAGCACAGCCACTATATCACTGTTGAACTATCTATTAAAAGCAATATGTTAGTTCTTTTGCAATAAGTTACACTTTTCTTTGTATATCAGATGTATCATTTGTACTTCTATAACACTGATCAAGTACATGTTTTATTTTTAGTTTTTTTTTTTTTAAAGGTTTAGCTCAATTATAGACAGTGTATAAACAACAGCCAGTGTTTATTTTTAGTATAATTGTATAATTTTGCTCTTTTCACAGCAATTATACTTTAGAAAAGCTAATATTGTGCTACAGATTGAGCAATTTAAATGTCTTGCGTGATGCTACAGAAAATGTTCTTTCAAATTGGCTGGAAGATGGGGTTTTTTATACTGGGATGCCTAAAATGTAAATGAAAATGCGAAAAAAATAAGGACAAAATGATATACTTACGGTTTAGGCTAGGCCTATATTTACAAATTGCTACTACAGATAAACCAATAACCTAAAGCCTATATTTGTACTTCATTATCAAAATGAAATGAAACATGTCACTCACACAGAATGGAATGATCTATAGGCTACAGTTTATAGAGAATAATAAGTGGTTTTTTTGTGATTTTAAGGTGAGGTCTGATTTACAAAGTGTCCTGGTTTACCATATGACTCCAGCACCTCTTAATATCCACTTAACTTACTTATAGGTGATCCATTCTTAATTCCCAGAACTGACGGGTGTCCTTCAGTTGCTTCGGAGAGACACACAAATCACATAGAACTGTCCACACCACTGGTCAAATCAGGTCTTGATTGTCCATGAGCACAGCATGTGAGGACATGTGAGGACAGCTTGTCCCAGGCATAACGAGCAGAGCAGAGACATGATGACTCAGAAAGAAAGAGGCCAGTGCGCCTCAGTGCTCATTAAAGGAGAAGACCTGTTGGCAGGTCACTCCCTCAGTAATGATCGCTATGTGCAGAGAGCTGTTCAGCTTACACAACCCGAGCCCATCTTCTTTGTTTTGACACAAAAAGAAACAAAACCATCACCAAGCAAATAATAGAGCTTTCACCATGGCATTGAAATGTGTGACTTGTTTAGTTTTTTGTTTGTTTGGTTTTTTTTTTGCCATTTCTGTCTGGTGCATGAGATCATTGCAGCATTTTGTTTGTAGTGCTAGTTGTAGTGTAGTTTTCTAATGGTCTTTAAGAACTGTCACAATCTGGTAAAATGTTACTTGACAATTTTATGATATACAATACATATAGTATATTACAATATTTATTTTGTTTTCTAAAACAACAATTCAGACAACAATCAAATTATGTAAATGAAGAAAATACAATCCAAACATCCAATCAGGTAGTTGTTGCTAGGAAGATTTATTTTTCTATTGTGACATCACTGATTGTTAACAGGCTCTATAACTGGTTTAAATCCATGATTTATATATTTTGGCAAGCTCCATGTTGCTTTATGTAACTATGACCTAAGCCATGTTTTAAATGTTAACGTATTTTGAAATGAAACTCACAGGCTGGGCAATAAACTTTTTTTTTTTGGGGGGGGGTGGGGGGGGGTGGGGGGGGGTGAGCATTTTTGGAGTTCAGCAGCAACACCAAACTGTATTACTGTACAACATGAATATTTGCAGCATACTGGCATTATAGGTATTTTTAAACATGATTCCCCCCCTTTTTTTTACCCTTTCACTCATTCAAGTTCCAAAGTTATGATGAATGATTATGACTCTCACAAAGAAAATGCATGAAATTAATTAAGCAGGCTCATGTAAATCAGCCACAATTCACACATTTAAAAATGCAATAGATTTCTCGTAATGCAATATTCGTGTTCTTGTATTGTTTTGTATACTTTACAGAAATTTGCCCTTAATTTTCTCTCATTGGGAACTGAATTTGTTTATTTGTTGTTAATTTGTTAATGGAATAAACAAATATTTATAATTCTTAGACCTCATATTTGTCCTCTTACACATCTACAGAACCTTCCACTAATATTGGCACCTTTGGTAAATATGAGCAAAGGAGGCTATAAAAAGATGTCTTTTTTGTTTAACCTTTAGATATTTTGTTCAGAAAATTCACAAAAATACTCTACTCTCATGGATATCACACAATTGGAAACAAAACACAGGTTTATCAAAAAAAAAAATCTTTGTTACTCTGCAACAATTATTGGCACGCTTTTAGTCAATACTTTGTGCTACTTCTCTTTGCCAAGATAACTGCTCTGAGTCTACTCCTATAATGCCTGATGAGGTTGGAGAATACATGGCAAGGGATCTGAGACCGTTCCTCCATACAGAATCTCTCCAGATCTTTCTAATTTTGAGGTCCACGCTGGTGGAATCTCCTCTTCAGTTCAGCCCACAGGTTTTCTATGAGTTTCAAGTCAGGGAACTGGGATGGTCATGGCAGGACCTTGATTTTGTGGACAGTAAACCATTTTTGTGTTGATTTTGATGTATGTTTTGGATCATTGTCCTGCTGGAAGATCCAATCATGGCCCATTTTAAGCTTTCTGGCAGAGGCAGTCAGGTTTAATATCTGTTGATATCTGATAGAGTCCATGATGCCGTGTATCCTAACAAAATGTCCAGGTCCTATGGCAGAAAAACAGCCCCAAAACATTAAAGAGCCACTACCATATTTAACTGTGGGCATGGGGTACTTTTCCATATGGCTACCTCTCTGTGTGCACCAAAACCACCTGTTTATTGCCAAAAAGCTCTATTTTGGTTTGATCTGACCACAGAACCCGATCCCATTTGAAGTTCCAGTAGTGTAGCTCGAGTTTGTTTTTGGATGAGAGTAGATGCTTTTTTCTTGAAACCCTTCCAAACAACTTGTGGTGTTGTAGGTGACTTCGGATTGTAGTTTTGGAGACCTTCTGTCCCCAAGAGGCAACTAACTTCTGCAATTCTCCAGCTGTGGTCCTTCGAGATTTTTTGGTCATTCGAACGATCCTCTTCACAGTGCATTGACACAATATAGACACATGTCCAATTCCAGGTTGATTCATAACATTTCCAGTTGACTGGACCTTCTTAATTATTGTCCTGATGGTGGAAATGGGCATTTTCAATGCTTGTGCTATTTTCTTATAGCCACTTCCCATTTTGTGAAGCTCAACAACCTTTTGCCACACATCACAGGTATATTCCTTGGTCTTACCCATTGTTATGAATGACTAAGGGAATTTGGCCTGTGTGTTACCTCATGTTTATACTCCTGTGAAACAGGAAGTCATGGTTGAACAATTTCCTGTTGCTAGTCACCCAGGTGTATCAGTGGGAATATACTTCAAATATATTTTCCCATATGAATTCATAGTGGTGCCAATAATTGTTGCACGCCTATATTTAACCAAGATATTTTTTGTATAAACATGTGTTGTGTTTGCACTTGTTTGATATCCATGAGAGTAGAGTATTTTTGTGAATTTTTTAACAAAATATCAAAAGGTTAAACAATAAAGACAATTTTTATAGGCTTCTTTGTTCATATTTACCAAGGGTGCCAATATTAGTGGAGGACACTGTATTTCTCCTTTTTTATCTTTTGCTCTCATAACATTCAACTTTCATAACTTTCATCTAACTCTTTCATACTTTTTGCTTATTCCTCTTCACGCCCCCCGCTTCTCTGGCTCCTGACTGTTGGCAAACTGCCAGCCTGTTAGGAAGATGAAGCTCCAATCAATCAGGTCTCGTAGGGTTTTTTTTAGGGGTAATTCCCCTGGCTATTGCTGCTTTAGCACATGTTCTGCTCTCTCTGGTCCTGTTGTAGCCACACTTACCGTGCGTGTGGTGGACGCAGACAGATGGGACACCACAGTGATGTCTCACCACCACCATCTGGGTCCCAAAACCATCTGCAGAATTTGGTGCAAAATTTATTAAAAATTTAAAAATAAATAAATAAATAAATAATCTTATATGCATCATAATTTGAAAGGTGCTGCATAAATGCACAAAATGTCATAATCTGACTTTTACATACTGTTTGTTTATACATAATTTGTTTTGGTCAATAAAACCAAATCATTCTGATGGAAAATCACTAAACACCAAAGGAACTAAATAAAAACCTTACTTAATGAGGAACCTTCAAGTGCTGGGGGAAAAAAAAATCTGTATCACAGGGATCGAGAAAAATATTCCTAAAAGATTCCTATAACATAAAGAATCATTTTATAATGGCATCATAGTCCACTGAATGGAAATGTAATTGAAACCATGAGGTACAAACAGATTCCCATCCCTGCTCGAAAAAATCATTTTGAAGCTGCTTTTATTTTTTTTTAAGCTTCCCTGGCTTAGTGTCATCTTTTATTGATTAACACCTGATTTTTGCTAATATACTCCTGTATCTATTACACATTGATGTTACATCTGCTTTCAGTTAATAAAAACACTTATATAATAGTGTTTCTTTTACTTTGAGTAACAAACATTGTAACAAGAAATCATAAATATGTGCATACAATGCACACAAGGTAAGCGCAAACGGCACACTGCACATTACTGTACAAAAAATAAAAAACATTGTAAATGTGCAACAGTGAAATTCATTAACAACTTAAAACATGTTTAACAAAGATGGCCACATGTTCAGGACAAGAGGCGAACTACAGATAAATTTCACATCCTCTCAAGTAAAGCATGCGCATTAAGAGTTGATTCGTGATTTCCCGAATCGATATCGTTTAGTTAAATTGAAGATCAATTTTTACAAAATGAGACCATGAACAGAAGCAAGCGCAGATCAAAGTCTTTATTTTCCAACGGAAGTCAATAAACATGAAACGCAATCTAGACTGGAAGAGATAATTGAGGTTTAAGCATGAAACTAGATTCGAGACATGAAACAAGAACAGGACACGAAAACACAACTGCTTAGCATACTTAAACGTATTCACCTACACATTCAGTTATTCAGTTAATACTGCGCAAAGTGTACAGCAACACGAGGGCTTTAAATAACAAACATAATCACACTTGAACACAGACAGCTGGGACCAATAATGACACACCCTCGAATATCAACCAATACCTGAACAGGAAGAGAACAAAACCAAAACAAAGGCACGTGTCCATAGGAAACAGTCCTCATTACATAATCTCGTGCACAAGCGCGCTCTCCAACTGTCTGTGTATGTCGACGCTGCAACGCCATCTGCCGGCAAGATTGTGACACAATTAAAATCGGGGAATCGATATTTTTTACCCAGCCCTAATAACAAAGCATAACTTTTGTTACATTACAGCCTTACATCAAAATGTATTAATACAAAAATGGTCCTTTGTTTTTGTACTTCATTTGTTTAGCAAGTACTCCTTTTACCGTATGACATCGTACATGCAGCAGCTAGCAGGATCGAACCAGAGCACCTCACAGCTCTTTGTGTCAGGTTCGATCCTGAGCACATGTTACTGTATGTAATGTAATGAGTGTCACATATGATCCTTATATTGCATGGGTTTTCTTGGGGTTCTCTGGTTTCCTCCCACCTAACAAAAATTCTGTTAGGTGGATTTGTTACTGTAAATTGCCCAAAGCCTGAAAGAGTGAGAATGATGTGTGTGCATGTTTCCCTGCCATGGATTGGAGTCCCAGCCAAGGTGTATTCCTACCTTGTGCCCAGTGTTCCTGTGATAGACATCAGATCCACCACGCCCCTGAACAGGATAAAGGGCTTACCGAGGATAAGTGGATTAAGTTTTTTGTATTTTGTAATGTAAACACAGTAGTTAGTTGTGTCCTCAAAAATAATCTAGAATAGAATAATTAATAAGTATGTGATGTGAGTACAGCTGTAATTGATAATATTTCATAAATAAATGGAATTAAATCAGTTCCTTGTAGCTATCGTTTGCTGAGGCATAACAGTTTGGTTACAATGCATTGATTCTTAGATCTTCAAGGTATTTCTCAGCTGTGCCTAGACTGAACGAGAGTGTAACCAATCCAGTCAGCATAAACTAACATTCCTGTGAAGTATTCCACAGCAAGGTAAGGAAGTATTAATGGATTCAGAGGGAGGCGATAGTGCCTGTCTGGCTTAATGATGAAGAAAATCCCCCAATTAGTGCCCTTTTCTGCAGGCCAGGATGAGTTCACCGTGAGGATTAGGAATGAGGCCAGGACCCCATCCCACTGTTCCCTAGACGCACTGGCACGAGGGCAGGCATGCGTTCAGCTGCACTGGCACCAAAAGAGCATGGGAAAAAAGCAGCACGTGTATCAACAGGTTCAGACTCTGCTGTTTGCTTGATTTTTGTTCCTACTGTAAAAGTTGAAGTTTAATCATGTTTAGAATGTTTCCTACATAAACATATAATTTATACAAATTTATCAATTATTCTCTGTCTCTCTGTTTATTTGTTTTATTTTCCCATATGATCAGTTTTTTCCAACGGATAATATTTTCTCCATTAAATAGGACCACATTTGTCTAATCTTTTACTGTTGGGTTATCAGGAAGCAGCAGAAGACTTCTGACATGTAAATAAAATATTTCCTAAATATTTATCCAATTTTTTAAGGAATTATATGATAATTTTGACAGCTATACAAGCAGTAAAAAGTGCCACACAGACTCAATTTGTGGGCTGAAGTTATTATTATTATTATTATTAGTAGTAGTAGTAGTAGTAGTAGTAGCAGTAGTAGTAGTACTAGACTTAGAGTAGTAGTAGTAGTAGTAGTAGTCCTAGAATTAGAGTAGTAGTAGTAGTAGTAGTAGTAGTAGTACTAGAATTAGAGTAGTAGTAGTAATATTAGTAGTAGTGGTGGTAGTAGTAGTATTAGAGTAGTATTAGAGTAGTAGTAGTGGCAGCAGTAGTGGTAGTAGTGGTAATAGTAGTATAATAATACTACTACTACTAATAATAGTAGTAATAATAATAGTATTAGTAGTAGTAGAGTAGTAGTAGTAGTGCTAATAGTAGCAGCAGTAGTAGTAGTAATAGTAGTAGTAGTAGCAGTAGTAGTAGTAGTGGTGGTAGTAGTAATAATAGTAGTAGTACTAGAGTAGTAATAGTAGTAAGTAGTAGTAGTAGTAGTAGTAGTAGTTTTAATTGTTTGCTTAGAGATTAACAAAAAGGAAGTGTTTACTTTGTGAATCATGAACCCCAGCTTGTACTCATTAAGAACAATTAAATCTCTAATGACTAATGAATGGTTTAATCTATTAATCTGTTATTTGGCCTGGCTCTCAGGGGCCAGGGATGAATAATAAGGCAAAAGAGCGGAATGAATTGGGTTTGATTGAGGGAGTTTTTCAATAGAGCTCTCTTGCATGACATAATTGGAGGTCAGGCAGGACAGGGGGGAAGAGGTTGTGGATTTGGGGACTGGCGCCAGTTTTTTGAGTCCTCTTTTCTTCTGGATGAGTGAAGAAAAACACATGAAACGACGTTAAATTAAAATGAACCAGGAAACTGGGCCTACATTGGGTGAAAAAATTATTCTACTATTATTATTCAATTATTATTATATAATAGTATTATTCTAAATACTACTATTTGAAATCTATATTTCAAATTACATTACGCAATATTGAAAGTTTCGAGGCAACATTCAAGAGTATATTGTCATATACAGGAAACCGTCTGGTACACAATACAATGAGATTCTTACTTTGCGACTCCTCCCAACAACCTCTGATATAATTTAAACATGATATAAGGAAACACAAAAACATAAATTACAAATAGTGCAAGAAAAAAAAGACAAAATAAATACATGTGCAAGAAAAAGTGCATATGTGCAATGTAAACATGGAAGATATACAGAGGTAGGCTCAGTAGTGGTCCATGGTGTTGTTCTCCTTTGAAAATGTGTCTGTTGCAGATAAGAGCTTTATTAAAGAGAGGCAGGCAGACAAATCCAAATAGTGAAACAAAAGCGTGGTCAGAAACAGGCAACGGGTCAGGCGATCTGCAAACAGGCATTAAACAGGCAAGTCAAAAGCATGTAATGAGAAACAAGATCAAAGACTATGAAACAAACCAAGGAACAGGGTACAAACGTTTGGTACCATGATAACACTCAATAGTTCTCGACGTACATAGATACACAAGGGGTTTAAATAACAAATGTAATCAGGGTGAAACACAAGACAGCTGAGAACAATGATGACACATACAGGAAACAACCAATTAAAAAACAGGGGCAGAGACAGGACAGAAGTCCTCACAGATGGACGTGTCAAATGTAAATAAAGTCAAGGTCACTGAAAACCCAGAAGCATGTGTTCGCTTTAAGCTCGCGTTTCGAGCTAGCGCTTCGGGTTTTCGAGCACACTGGGTGCTACAGCGCTTACCGGGAGGAGAAATCATGACAATATGAATAAACTATTTCACATAACAGATGTTTACATATAGTCCACAAGACACAACAATATAGTTTAACAGGATGATCGGTGTAAATTGTTATAATTTTGTTTAAAGATCTTATTTTTTTCATTTAGTACTGCCCTTCAGAAGCTATATAAGATATTTACATGTTGCCAAGAAGACAAAATAGTAACAATTTACAACGATCATTCTGCACAAAAGTTTACACCCCCTGGCTCTTAATGTATTGTGTTACCTTCTTGATCATCAGTGAACATTTGCACCTTTTGTAATAGAGGAGAGAAGAGAAGAAAAGAAGAAGAGAAGAAGAAGATAATAATAAAAGAGAAGAAAAGAGAAGCGAAGAAAAGAAAAGGAGAAGAGAAGTCTCGTGTAAATTGCACCGCTGTACGCTAGTTGGCGATATGCAGCTTGTTTTATTTTAGAAGCGATGAAGAAGAAGACTGAGCGCTGAAGGAAGCAGATGTTTCTGCTTCCGGTATATTCGGGTCTAATTCATGCAAAAAAATAAAAATTCTTAGCCAGCTCTGGTAAAGAGCATTTTTTTTCTTATAAGTAACTATCACAGAACAGTAGTTACGCCGGACCACAACCGGCTTTGAAGATTATGGATATTTCCACGCCTCCAGAAGGTAATCGCTAAAACAGCTAAACGAACTTAACTAACTGCTAGCTCCAGTATTACGTTAGCTACTTAGCCAACACTTAGCCAAGCCATTCTGTATTTCGCGCTGCGTAATAACAATAATGTTGGTTGTGATAGTTACAAGTTATTTATTCAACACATTCCCGAATTACTTTAAAACAGCAATAGTAATAAATAAGTAGCGATAAAAGCCACACGGATAAAATTCGTGTTTATAACAGTCTAAATTATTTGAATGGACACTGCGCTTTTCTAACGGTTAGCATTAGCTTAGCCAATACCTTAGTACTCATGTTAAAAGCAAGAGCGCCCTTTTCGACCATCAGCTCTTATTATTATACTGAAAAGAGCAGCGCAATTAATATTAATAAATGTAAACGTCTGAATTGGAGCAGAGAAAGAATTCTTTTTACTGAAAACGTATTACTGAGAGTCAGTGTTTATTTAGACATCTGTTCTCAAGTTTAACAGTGAAATAATGTCCCTCAGTGCAGATTTATGTCTTGTAAATTTATAAAAAATGCCTCTGAAATTAAAACTGCTGGTTCAGAACTTTTTGTACGTGTCTCTTAGTGTTCTGGACCCCTATACGATAGTATAATCTGAATTAAAATGCCAACAAAAATTGTGACCAGGGATATTCTTTATGTTTTAATGTTATAGTTCATTATTTCTGGGAAAATGATTAAAGTTTTTTTTTTTTCTATGACTCAACCTGTACTAGTCGTGTGTTTATCCAATTAAATGCTGTCTAAATTGTATATGTCCCGCCCATGGGGGTGTGTCTTGCTCTACAGTAGCAGCTTGTTACCAGCAAACATGGTTCTTTGGTGTGTTTTTGGCTGTGCACACTATTCCCTTTTCCAGCCATTGCTTGGTTGAGAATAAATGGGTGGAGTTTATTTATTTGGAAGAGAGTGGGCTTGTTTAATGCAGGAATGTTGCTGCCTCAGACTGATCTAGACTGGTATTCGGTATTTATACACGGTCATGGCTTTTTAATCAGTCAGAGTGATAATAATATTTGATAAAGTAACGTAATATTTAAATAACCCTTAAGCTGTAAGCCTAACACTTAGTCGTGTAAGATGGGTCTCGGTGATGACCCTGTGGATTTCCTTAACCATCAACACCACTGAGAATTGACCTAAAAAATATTCAGCATAGATCCAAAAACACACACCATCCTGGATATCATCCTGGTTAAAATGGACAGGTGTGGGTAAAGGCAGTGGTGAGAAACCTTCTGCAGCTGAAAAAAGGCTTTCGTTAAACTCTACGCTATTAGTTAACTAAGTTGTTAAGCTACTGTCACCAGTGTTTAGATTCGGCAGGGGTGTGGCATACATTTTTTTGAATTTTCCACTGAGAGAACATATTACTTCCAAGTTGACATTATTTGTAGGCTGACTTGTTGTTGTTTTTTTAATTTACTGCGGTTTGGATTAAATCCATGCTTTTTGTGTCACCTGTAACAATGGGAACGCAGTATTAAATATGATATGATAAGGGTGAATCATGATTTCCACCACTGTAACTAAGTTTAAAAAATAAATCACTGACCTCTGGCTATGTTTATGACTGTCTTATATAGAGTTTACACACAGTCCCTGATTACTTCATTTTGTACTTACTTTCTTGTGTCCTCACAGACCAAGAGCTCCGCAATGTCATCGACAAACTGGCCCAGTTCGTGGCCCGCAACGGACCTGAGTTTGAAAAGATGACCATGGAGAAACAGAAGGATAATCCAAAATTCTCTTTTCTCTTTGGAGGGGAGTATTTTGGTTACTACAAGTACAAGCTTGCGATTGAGCAGCAGCAGCGTATGTATACTGAAGTAGTCTCCTTTTTGTATTTTGTGCCGTAGTAAAGCCGAGTAGAAAACAATGTGACCTGGGGTCTCATTTATTAAATCATGCATAGCACAAGGATGAAATTTGCGCATAAGCACCATGAGGCTCCACCTTTTGCACTTTCATTTACTGCCACTCTCATTTGCATAAAGACACGTCCACTAAATCAGCATATATGATAAACAACTTCCCTTTAAAAAGCCCAGTAATTGGCTCGTGGCATCCCTTGTAGGGGATGACATGGAGCATGTTAAAAAGTCTATGTGAACTTCCCCAACAATGAAGTAGAGATTCCGTTGCCTAAAGTAAAACTAGAAATGGTTTATTTGGCACTTTTATGAGCTGCTGGTCTAATAAAATAAATAAATACGATCTAATAAAGATTTAATGTGCATTCTATTGTCCCAGTGACATTTAGAAACTGCAATGGTGTGCAAATTTGTCATTTTTGCTGTCTTTTCCATTGCCGGTTTTGGAAATGTAATGTAGCATAAGTGCTATAATGAAGGTAAGACATGTCATTATCACTCATAGTTGGTCTTCAGTTTCTCTTGAAATGTGCATGTGGCTAAAAGCCCTAGCATTAGATAAACCAAAATTGCACTGGGCAAAGAACTGGACTGATGATCCACTCTCTGCATAGAACTTCCAGTGGTGCCTAAAACACGTTCTTCCCTCCACAAAGCCGCATGAGCCAAATCTTCAAACGAGGCATCATCCCAAACAATCTATAGATGTGCTGTTTACACGATTTTACTTTAAACTTGGTCTGTCTCCTCTCTGCTCAACTAGTGAGCACCGAAATCAGTAGTTACGTTCTCAGTTATGCTGATATGATTGACAGCAGGTGGAATGGAAGCTCCTCATAATCAGTTTAGCTGCTATCACACTTTTGCTTTTCATATGCCTGGTGAGGAGTGTGTGGAAATATATACACCTCCTCATGCTTAAGCAAAACTTTATGAATCACATTCTATTCATAGAAACATGCATATGCAGGGTTTACACACAAAACTATGTGTACACACAGTTGATAAATGAGACCCCAGGTGTGTGTGTGTGTGGTGTGTGTGTGTGTGAGAATTTGGTGCTACTTTTTACCAATGTAGCTTTGTTATTAAAGTTGTACAAGTACACATGTGTGATCCTATTCTTTCCTCATAGATCCAACCACTCATGATGATGAATATAAAATGGAAGGTATTTACTAGATTGGTGATTTGAAGCAATTTGGTGTTTTTGCATCATCAATGCTTGATGCTTCTGACTTTCCTTTCGTATTGAGCTTTATCAGACATTTTGTCTTATGTTTTGTCCAAGGTTATGGAAAGGGCCGGTCTGTTGTCCTGTTTCTAAAATTCATTTTCATTTGGACACAAACCCGACTAAACAGTCAGCATTAATTTTCTCTTTTTGCTACTTACGTCATTTGTATAGTTCAGTTGAATTGTATGACTTAGAGCCCCATGTTATCCACAGCTGATTTTTTTTCCCCCTGTACAGTTTGTTCTGTTTTTTCATGGGCAATTTTTACATGGTGAAAAACACGGCAGCATGTCTGAATAAGAATGCATGTTAATATCCTGGCTGAATGGCTTTGCTTGACTATGTACATTCAACAAAGTCATTTTCCTTCTTCCAGCGTGTGTCCTAGTTCATAATCTTGGATGTGCTCTATCTTTTTAAGGGAGCCTTTGCATTCAATTACTTTTAGCTTTTCTGACAGTGATCTTCAGATGTTTGTCGTTTATTTTTATTGATTATAATAGTCATTGAGGATGTTTTGAATTGCAGTGCTTTGTAAGCCACCGGGTAAAGAAGCTCCTGATGTACCGCCCCCGATTACGATGCTTCCTCCTCCTCCTATCCCCCCCAGCACTCCTTCAGTAGAGGAGCTCATTCAGCAGAGTCAGTGGAACCTGCAGCAGCAGGAGCAGCACCTGCACAGTCTCCGACAGGTAACTCTTCTTTGCCTTTACATCAACGCAAGTGGTCAGATTTGCAACTGCCTGTTTGCGTTTATATGCTGTTGGTGATGTATATGTCCCGTTCTGATATGATATGATATGATATGATGATCTCGATGTGATATCAACCATCAGGATATATGACAAATATATTCAGTATAACTATGACATGATACATTATGACTTCATATTGTACAAACAGTAGGTCTTAATCAAAATACGTGTTAGATATAGGGTGGTCTTCACTGAGAAAGGCACAGAAGTCACGCCTTTTTCACATTGACTGGCAGGCACAGAGACCCGCCTCCTACACTGTGGCTTATTGGCACAGATACCCAGCCTCCTTTGTTGTGACTGACCAGCACAGAGAGTCCATTCCCCAAGAATGACAGGGATAGAGACCACACCTCTTACAGTGTGACTGAAAGGTCACAGAGACTCAGCCTCCTTCACCTCCTTCACTGTCACTGGCAGGCACAGAGACTCAGCCTTCTTCGCTGTGTCTGACAGGCACAGAGACTAACTTCCTTCACTAGGACTGACAGGCACAGAGGCCACTCCGAATTTGCTGCTACTGGCAGGCACAGAAAGTCAAGTACTATGTTGTGACTGACATCACTGTTTGGTTCAGCTCAGCAAATTATGTGTGATCCTGCATATTGTTTTATTTACCTATACTTGTATTGAAGTTTTCTTGTAGGTATTTAGCTTGATTTGACATTTATTATCCATGCTCTCAAATTATGAAAGGCAACTTGAAGTTAGGTCATAATATTGAAATTCTGGAAAAGACAACACTCTGTATATGTAATGTAATCCACAGGGATCTGCCTCTGTGCTTCTAACAGGTTATAATTTTCTGTTTCTCCAGGAGCAGGTAAATGCAGCCGTCGTGCTTGCCATGGAGCAGCAGATGCAGAAACTGTTGGTGGAAACGCAGCAGGACATGGCCGAGTTTGACAGCCTGCTTCAGCCGATCATCGACACATGCACCAAGGATGCCATTTCCGTAAGTGCCAAATGACGTCAAGTGCTTTTGAAACACCCAGCCTTTATAATTAAAGTTTTATAATTATAATCATTATAATTTGTGTTTTTAATCAAATGTAGACAGATGGTTGTGTCTTTTTAGATTAGCACAAAACACTTCACTAGTGTTACTACAGCCTAACGTGGCATTAGTGAAATGGCTTTTAAGTGTGCAGTTATATTGAATATCGACATGGCTGTGATTTGGCCATAGGTAATAACAGACGTAGCGATATTGAGTATAACAGCATGATTACAAATGCAATATTGCTTTTATACAACAGGTCTATAAACAAGAAATTAACATTGAGTGACATTTCATACACAATATCACCAGATGTTCGGTTTATTTTTGTTTCAGTAGCGGAAATAGTTCCCGAAGAGACCACACTCACTGATTTGTACATTCCTGTTAAACGTGCTTCCGGTGAAATTGCCGTGCCTTCTTCCTTTTTAGCCTCAAAAGACAGGCTTTTGTATTTTCAGTCAAAAGTTATGTTCCTGAAAATATCGTTTGCCAAATCCACTGATGATGTTGCTAACACTATTGCATAAACTGTTTCTAACTCAGGAAGTGGAATTTGATGTGGTGAATTTCCCAGTGCAGTTATAGTGAATATAAGCATTCTTGGAATGCCGCTCGACCAATCAAATTAGTGGACCGGAACGATACTATATTATATTGTTGTATAATAAGATGTTTATTACTTCTCTATCCAGGCTGGAAAGAACTGGATGTTCAACAATGCCAAGTCCCCACAACACTGTGAACTGATGACGGCACACCTCCGCAACCGCATCACAGCAGATACAGCGCACTTTGAGCTCCGCCTACACCTCATCTATCTCATAAACGATGTCCTGCACCACTGGTAAGAGCATCTATATCATAACGGCATGTTTAAAAATAACAATTAGCACTGCATTATGCTCCTGTAATGATTATAATAGTACACTGTAATGTTGCAGTGTGTTTGTTGTTTCAAGTACACTGACATGTGGTGTTGTGGTCTCTCAGTCAGAGGAAGAACCAGAGGGATCTTTTGGCTGCCCTGCAGAAGGTTGTTGTGCCCATCTACTGCACCAGCTTCCTGGCAGTGGAGGAAGACAAGCAGCAGAAAATCACACGGGTATGATGCAGTGTGTTGCATGTTCTGTTTAATGCTTTAACATTTTATGTACTATTGAGACTATATTTTATTTAGGGCTGCAACTAACGATTATTTTCATAATCGATTAGTTGGCAGATAATTTTGGTTTATTTAAAATAATATCCACAAACTGAGTGTTACAAATATAAACTTCAGACTAAAACTTTTTATTTATTTATTTAAAAAAATTTTTTACATTTATTTTAGTATATATTGTATACAAGTTTTTATACGTTATTTTCTATGGATGCACAAAAAGCACTGAATTAAACTACAGTCCTAAATTAATAATAAAATCTCACTTTGACTGCACCTTGTGGTTTATTTTATTATTTTACTTGTGTTTACTTTTGATCATAATGTTTTAATGAGACATTACAGATCTTACTCGCGCTAAACTCTGTATCAGCGCGTCTACACTGCGCGTGATCAGCAATGCGGCCTCGTTACTAACACATCACTTCTGTTATAATAAACAACAGAATTTACACTGCAAGCATGCAAATACAGCATATAATGACATATAATAAACTTATATTAAACTAAACCTTTTAAGCAGCTTGCACCAGTTTCCCCTGCCCCTTACACATAGTAGAGCATTTTGGATATAAACATGACCTTGTGCTCGTGCAGCACTGTTTGATCGCCGCTGTGTTTAATATAAAATGCTCCCTGCCTTAGAGGACTTTCTTCCTCCATTCTTCCACTCTGATTGTGACTGAGGTCATGTTGGGAATATAAGATAAAGCTGACAGAAAGTAAACTGAAGAAAGTCATTGTCTGTGAATCTGGGTGTTTGCCAATGCTAACGTACGTATGGCCTCATGCGCCGTCGCCTAGAAGCGGTCTATACCTCCGTTTAGTAAAAGAAAACAGCTACTGATATATTTGAGATGATATGACCTTTCTAAAATCCACACACTAGACGGTAGAGTGCACAGTGTAAGTGTACAATACTTCATCTGGGACACAACATTAGTATTTACTCTCCGAAGCGTGTTTTCGGAAGAGAAGTAATGAGTAAATCTCCCCCGTGCCGCGTGAAGACCAACTAATCGATAGTGAGATTCGTTGACAAAGATTTCCATAATCGATTATTAGCGATTTTATCAATTAGTTGTTGCAGCTCTAATTTTATTTCTACCTGAATTTACATGTCCTAATATAATGTTGTATTATTCAGTGAATGCATTGAATAAATGCACAGTGCTTTACTTTCATGTGAACCCTCCCTGCTGTGTGTATCTTATGAGAGATAATTATAATTAGAGTCTGTAGCCACTGGTGGTTCTCTGGATCGCTTATATATAAAGTGATCCAGAGAACCACCAGTGGCTACAGATTCTAATTATAATTATATCTCATAAGATACTAATATTATATTATAGTGATCCGGAGAACCACCAGTTCTCTTTTCATGTTTTCCAGACTACAAAGTGCACACTGTGTTCACGTACTCTGTGTTTGCTGTTCTCAGTTGCTACAGCTATGGGAGAAGAACGGTTACTTTGACGAGGTCACCATCCAGCAGCTCCAGAGTCCGGCCCTGGGCTTGGGACAGTATCAGGTACACTCATAAAATAGGCTTTCTGAAAAGAGAATGTTGTGTGAGGAAGCAGATTAACAAATGAACTGATTAAAAACAGTGAGTCTGCCTAAAGATGTCTAAATGTAAAAATTTACTTTCACCTTCCACATGATTGTGGTTGTGTGCTGAACCAGAGAGAGATTAAAATTTTTAAATATGTCTGTATCCGATTTCATCAATATGTTTTGCAACAATAAGGTTGCGAAGGTCTTGGGAGAGCGCTTTGCTTTTACCCATCATGAGACGTTTCTTGTGTGACACCTTCGTAGCAAAAAGCCTTTTTATAGACCATCAATTTACTAACCCTGCTGATATTAATTTGCACAGGGGGTATAATTACTTATGGATTTCATTTGGATCCTTGCCTCATCTTGCTTTGGAGAACTGCTTTTTCTTAGTGTGTTCAATACTTTTTTCCTGTGTTATTCCATATTATTACACATAACTTTTATTTATGGACTTTAGCGTTGTGAATTCTTTATATTTGCGGATTTCTTGAGTTAATACTGATGTTTGGTGAAAATGTCGTGAATAATCTCATTGGAAATATATTTACTGAAAAAAATGTTGATGCGTCCAATACTTATTTCCCCCACTGTAATTATAAGAGCTTAGCTAGTTCTTTTCCCACTCTGACTATAAAGTACAATCCACAGTAATATGGGTCCATATGAAAACATATTTCCTGATCCATTTTTCCACTTTTGGTGTTTCTGATCACCAAAAAAGGCATCTATTGTAAATAATGTTCCTTTAAGTTGACAGCATTTTTGTTCATGAAAGCTGAATGTCCCATGTCTTTAGGCATCTCTGATTACGGAGTATGCTGCTGTGGTGCAGCCGGTGCAGTTGGCCTTTCAGCAGCAGATCCAGGTGCTGAAGACTCAGCACGAGGAGTTTGTGGCCAACCTGAAGCAGCAGCAGAGTGTCGCTGTGGCAGCCGCAGCAGCTGCTGTAGGCCAGTTAGCACCATCAGAGCCTGAGGTTAAAGGAGGGAACCAGTCCTCTCTGACTGCTCAGCCCGGTGAGTAAATCCTGCTACGGAGCTTTAGAGAACTGAAATAGGCATTGCAGCAAAAATTCCGCAAATTTCCTGTGAGACATGATGGCACTTTACAAAAGAACCTCTGCTAAACGGTAGCAATGGAAGTCTGTCTCTTTCTAAACCAGTGATATGTCAGTATTGCCAACGTTTATTATGCAGCACCTAAATAGTTTTGCATTAATGGAAAAAAAAATCATTCTTGGACTGCTAATGCCACCTGAAATGTTCTAAAACCAGGATGTTATTTACTTTTACTGGTGATTTTATCAGCAGATGTGAAGCCTCCAATGACAGGCCCACCTCCGGGTGATTATGATGGTTCTCAGACGAGACCACCTGACTCCAATCCTTCTGCCTCCTCTGATATTCCATCCTCAAAACCTGGCTGGTTTGATCCCCAGCATGGAATGCCATCATGGAACCCTCAGCAACCTGTGAGTCCTTTCTTATATCAAAAAGAACGCAGAACGTATATATTATTGCTGTGCCGACTAATGGTTGTAAAATCTGCAATGTGATGTCTTCTTTATAACTACTACTGTAGCAAAGTGAAATATTGTGATACACAATGTATATCATAATGACTACAAGTTTCTGGATCTCTTTTGTTTTTCATTTTGCCCACTGTTTAATTTTCGAATGCTGTTTTTGGCATAAATTTTAATCAGCTCAGACCAGTTGGTGAACATTTTCTCTCAGTTTAAATCCAGCCGAAGTCCCTTTAGTTTACTGCTTCACTGTCAGCTTTCACGCACACAGCTAACTGCACTGTTCCCTTTCTCAGCCACCGTTTGACCCCACTCAAGCTCCGCCTCCGTGCCCACCCTGGAACAGTCATGAGGGGATGTGGAATGAGAGGGAGCCAAGCTGGAGTAGCCCTCGTGATGGTGGCCCTGGAGGTCCAGGAGGCCCATGGAGTAGCCAAAACGAGCCTCCGCCCTCATGGAGCGGACAGTTTGACCAGCCACCCTGGAGCAATCAGCCTGATCAGCCACCCTGGAGCCAGAGAGAACCGCCTTTCCGCATGCAGCGGCCCCCACACTTCCGGGGGCCCTTCCCCCCACACCAGCAACCACCTCCATTCAACCAGCCACCTCCACCGCACAACTTCAACCGCTTCCCTCCACGCTTCATGCAGGACGATTTCCCACCCCGGCATCACTTTGACCGGCCGCCGTTCCCACCGCATCGGTTTGATTACCCACAGGGGGACTTTCCAGGGGGTGAGAAATACTTATTGTAGCTGCACTGAATATAGAATTATTTAAAAAAAAATTATTTAAAGTATTAAATAATAATGATGCTTGGTATGATGCTTTTTTTAAGAAATGGGTCCACCACACCACCACCCAAACCAGAGGATTCCTCCCCCAGGAATGGCTGAACATCCTCCATGGGGAAGTAACCAGCACCCAGACTTTGGGCCCCCACCACATGGCTTTAATGGCCAGTCACACCACATGAGACGGCAGAATCCCTCACATGTGAACCAGGACGACCCCAGTCTGGTGCCCAACGTTCCCTACTTCGACCTACCCGCAGGCCTCATGGCCCCTCTTGTGAAAGTAAGCGTACAGATCTGGCCTACATCTATGAGCCTAACCATCAAAGTAATATAGTAGAAAGTAATACAGGTTTTTTTTTTTTAATTGTCTTTCTCTTGCATCTTACCAGTAATTATATTTTTCTGCCCAGTTGGAAGATCATGACTACAAGGCTCTGGATCCTAAAGACATCCGCCTGCCTCCTCCCATGCCCCCCAGTGAACGTCTTCTGGCTGCTGTGGAGGCCTTTTACAGTCCACCTTCCCATGACAGACCCAGGAACAGGTCACCATCTCTTTCTAACTCTCTCTCACACATGTTTTTTTTTAAATAAATGATAATTTTTTAAATTGTACTTCTGTAACAAAACCTCATGGTTTCTGTCCTGCTTGTAAATTAAATTGTAATAGTTATTTCAAGCCTAATGTAACACACTTTGTACTACTAACCAAGGATTCAGTAAAGAGGCTGTAGGACCTTTATGGACTTTGCATGAAGAAACTGTAGTGCACGTGATTTGAGATATGAGTGATTTGAAAATATGGAGAATAGCACCGAATGTACGCAGTAAATGTACTTTACTCTCTCTACATATTTACTCGAACAAGACTAAAAAGTTTCCATTAAAGATTCCTAGTAACGCTACTTTTAGAAGTACAATTTATTTTTCAAAGCCATTGTTGACTGACACATTTTACATAAAATTTGAAACTGAGATGTTTATCTTGTTTGAAACTGAAAAGCCGAATTTCAGTACCAATACCTCCTCACTCACATTCTCACTCCTCACTGTTTTCCAGTACTTGGCATAACATCAGTCTTTCAGTCTAATGGTTAGCAATAGCACACACACACATCATTTCTCTTTGCAGTTTAATGATGTGACCCGTGTGAGCACGTATACAGCCTGAAGCGTGATACAAATTTCATCATCAGCAGAGTACAGGCGTACTGTACACGTGCTGCTAGATTTTTTAAAGTGCAGGTCGCACATGCATATTTAATTCTTTTGCACTATTTAGTTGTTCCACAGTGTGACAACAGTAACCCAGGGCCGTTAATTCTCAAGGCAATCAAAGAAAAAAGCAGAATAGACGGAAACAAGTGCAGGTTAGAAAGTACCGGCATTTGTATAATTCTAGCCTTAAAGTGTATAAGGATTTGTCTATGGGTGCTAAACGTGGTGAGAGATTGTCCAAGCATTGTTCTTCGTTGTCGCCCTTCACACCAGAAGACCTGCTTTACTGCTCTGTACTGACTCTTGTAGGCCAGGAGAGTAGTGCAACTTGCACGTCGACCACCTACACTAGCGTATGCGTAAAAAAAGGAAGTACACCATAGGCTTGAGAGACTGCTGTTTACAAGTAAAACGATATAAGCAGCTTAATATTCACAACGTTTAAGCCGTTCTGCCACAGCCCTTTACCGTTTGTTTGTTGTGGAAGTATTGTATGTCGCCTCTGGCTACACCAGCTACACTTTACAACATGGTAAATCTGTTTTTATGCTGCTGTTTACTACAGTGTATGAAGCTCTTGCTGTTTGTCATTTCCAGTGAGGGCTGGGAGCAGAACGGCCTGTATGAGTTCTTCAGAGCCAAGATGAGAGCAAGGAGAAAAAAGGAACAAGAGAAACGCAACAGGTAATCATCTGTATGACTTTTAGACTGCCGAGTATTGCATTGTGCGATTGGTGCTTCAGTGGATTCTTTGTTTGTATGTGCTGCAATAAAAAATTTTGTTGTGAATATAAAAAAAATAATGTTAAGAGTAGCTCCATCCCTGCTTAACCATTTTGTCCATTTTTGTACAGTACTGATATCAGAGCAGATGAGTCAGTACTGCAGAAACTGGCAAAATGTGTTGTGAGCATTCACTGTCTGCCTTTTTATACTTTAAGCTAAAATATTTTTCATTCTTAAATCGAGCCGATATTTAAGGCTCGCATTGGTGTTATCAAATCCATGTCGAAATCACAGGTGTGGATTGTGGGTTTTTTTTTATGTCTTAATGTTTAGTTATAGGTCTTTTTTCATTCGTTCTCCAATGTCCTCATAATTTTTTTCCAATGCAGCCATGTTAATCTGAATAATAAATTTTTTTTTAATGACTCGTCAGCACACGAGGCAGTCACTCACGGAGCCGCTCCCGTAGTCGAGGCAGATCATCGTCGCACTCCAGCTCCCGCTCCTCCAAATCGTCGCGCTCCAGGTCTTCCAGATCCCGGTCGCGATCGCGCTCCTACTCCAGATCTCGATCCAGGTAATGCTACTGCATTATGTATATTCGTCACTCATTGGCACTGCTACTGTTTGTTTCCACTGGTATGCATTAACATGTACCAATATTCATATTCTTTCTATATTCAAGATAGAAAATAGTTTATTAGCATTACATGACATCACGGTCTGATTTTTCTTTCTGGGAAGACAACACAATATGCATCATGGATGTTACGTAAGATTTTGTCCCCCCCAATAAACTTCTGTAACTGATGCAGTGTCATGACAACCAATAAGTTAATGAAAAGATTATAAAATGCATCTCTCTATAAGTTGCAGCACATTATAACAATGTATTGTGTGTGTTTTTGCATTTGCACCTTTCAGAAGCAGGAGCCGCTCCAGGTCAAGGTCCAGAAGCCGCTCCCGCTCCAGATCACGCTCCAGATCACGCTCACCTGACCGACGACGACAAGCTGCAAAGTCCCGTAGCCCTACGCCACCGTAAGTGTCCACAGCAACCACCCACAGACACATTTAAGACAAAACGCAGAGGCTAGAATTGTGTGCGGTTGTGTTTACGCAGGTCCACCTCCGGCTTAGGCTCTGGACCCCCGGCTCAACCTACAGATCAGAGGCTGGGTGAGGAGAACAAGGGACATCAGATGCTCATGAAAATGGGTAAGAGTTACAGCAGCTCGACTAGTGTCTGTTTGTGTATGAAATGAAAGTCTCTGTGTGAAGCATTGCTCAGTAATCTGTAGCGTTGTGCTTTTAACACCTACAGCTTTCCATGAACTGGATGTTTGTATGACCTAGAGCAGTGCTTCTCAAACCTGTCCTGGAGGAACCGCAGCACTGCACATATTGTACGTCTCCTTCATCTAAACACCTGATTCAACTCATCAGCTCATTAGTACAGACTGCAAGACCTGAATTGGTTGTGTCACATAAGGAAGACAGAATATAAAATGTGCAGTGCTGGGTGTCCTCCAGGACAGGCTTGAGAACCCCTGACCTAGAGCAGATACAGCAACACTATTTTTATTTACCTGCAATTACCTGTGAGAAATTCAGCATCAAAAAAGTCTGTTTTTGTGTGCAGGTTGGAGCGGCTCTGGAGGGCTCGGAGTGAAAGAGCAGGGCATTCAGGATCCTATTAAGGGAGGCGACGTGCGGGACAGGTGGGATCAGTTCAAAGGCGTCGGAATTCCCTTGGATGATCCATATGTCAACTACAGAAGAAACAAAAGCTACAACTTTGTTGCGCGGATGAAAGCCAGAGAGAAAGGTAGCATGACTGTTTGTCAGTACACACAGGAGGAATGATGCTGCACATTGTTGGTTCCTTGTTAAGTCTTACTATGTAAGATATCAAACTACAAAATAGCCTGTGATGGATATTTAGTGGAGTATATTATTAATTGGACTATATGTACAGCGTCAAACAACAATGTACAACACCATGAACACATACATGAAATAACCAGTAGCCATTGTTGGTGGTGTTGTAACTTTTAACTTAAATGTTTACAGGTACTCATTTCCAGACCTGAAAAAGAATGGAAATTCAAAAAATGTTTTGGATTAAAAAGTAGGAATATTCTGTTGTTAGTTTAAGACAAATTAAGACAATTTCTTGTCTTCTGCACGAATGCAGAGTCCGTAGTGCAAATCACATTTCAGTTTTATTTATCAAGTTAATGATCTTCAAAAATAGCAAGAAATATACAAGAAAGTTTCAACAATAAATCGGATGTATTGCTAAATGTGGATTCCCATGCTGATACGTTTCTTTAATAACAATATTGTTTCATTACAGATAAAACACTCATAATATTAATTCATCAATAGAAATATCTTAATGTAAGTGGTTTTTATTTAGAAGCTCATCTTGTGTTTTTTTTTTTCTTTTTCTCTCCTTTTATTTTCAGTGAGTCGGGACACACAGGAATCTCCAGCTACAGAATAATTCTCCATAACCCTTTTTTTTTTTTTTTTAAAGACATGAGAAAGCCCCAGTCTTTGATGTTGCCCTTTTGTTTGGAAAATTGATCTGGCCTTTGGCTGTTTTCATTGTACCAAATCAAAATTTCATGTGTAGTATGAACATCAGTGTCATTTCAGTCCAATGGATTTAGCTTAGATTTAATACCCAGCACAAGGAAATAAAAATGTTTTAATCATGCCTTCATACAGTTTGTCTGTTAATGACATCTACAAATGATGCATTTATAGTTGGCATAAAATATTATTAATACATTATAACATTTGAGAAAAGAGTCAAATTCATGTAGAAATATTTTAATAAACAAACAATTCAATGTATGAAATGTTACACAAAAAGTATGGTACATAATTCTTGTGAAGTCTCACCCTGATTATATGAGTAGCCTCCAGTTTGCATCGGGTTAAATGAACAACACTGACCTTCCTATCCTCATTTAGCTGAAGACACTGAGCATCATCCTGCTTGTGTCTAAATGTTGCTTACGTTTACGGTATCTGGTAGAAGCCCTTATCCAGACCGAATTCCATTTACCTCATTTATGCAGTATACTTTAACTGTTGCTTTTAAAGCATAGGAAAAAATCACCATAGAAAACCTCACAGAAGTAACAATTTAAAAAAATAACCTGCATTTTGCATTACATAGAAGCATTGAGTATGTGAATGAGAGCTTCTCCTTGTGCAGCTTGTTAGATCTACAATTCTGTAAATGTGCACTTCAAATATAGTGATAGTCCCTCATCTCCTGCAACACCTCCTCCAGTGCATCCTCCAAGGTCAGCTTAGGAGGCCTGTTACAACGGATAAACTTGAGAGAGAGAGAGAGAGATCCAGTTAGGAACACACTCCCAAATGTAATTAGATTTAGATTTAGCACTTGGTGACATGGCAGAAATATTTTTACCTCTTTCACAATACAAGACTTTTCATGACTCCCTATATTTAGGTTCGTCAGTAACATAGTAATGCATTTGTACTTAAACAGATTTAATGTTTATCCTGAAATATCTGTGATATGCTTAGTGATACTGACAGAAAACATATTGAGACATAATTTATGGGAATATCTAATTACATCATCAGCCCCATGTCGATTAATGACAAATTTTGAAACCAGTTAGCAAGGATTAAATGTCTACACACTGCATCTGCATGAATTAGACATTACAGTCAAGTGAACAAAATATTTGCGAATTTCTCCTCATCACTCACCAAAAAAAGTCACCTTCTTAAGAGATCTTTACCTCCTTCGTGTCCTCCAGCGTGGTGTATCTGTAGTCGGGGGGCCCCAGGGACTCAAGCATGGCTTGGTGTAAATGCCGGCTGGACTTGATGAAGCTCCTGGTCAGTGTGAGCTGCTGCCTCAGCATGTCGTTCAGAGCAAACACAGCAGGACTGTACGCCGTTAATGCTGCAGGACAGAAGAGAGCCCACAGATGTTCAGTCTACAGCTGTGTTCATAAACTGCGGGGTTGAAAGCTTCCAGGTGGAAACTAGCCTGGTTAGTATGAACCTCAAATATCAGAGTAACAGCACTGTGTGTATTTGATGTGTCACAGGAAATGCTGTGCAACTGAATCATGGAAAATGACAAGATAGCATGCTTTTGGGGTCTCCTACCTTCCATAGCTCCAGTGCTGATCATGTGACTCGCCACAGGCGTTGGATCCGTGTAGGACATTCCTACTGATGGGCCCAGTACAGCCTGACCTGCTCAGGAAACAGTCACATATCCACTCGTTTTATATATCCCCTGGTTGTATACCATACACACTATATAGCATTTTTAAATAATCAAATCTGACACCTTTGATTGATTGATTAGTTTTCTATAACAGCAGCTCTGACGGTTGTTAACTCAATGCACTTTTTTCTGTAGTAACAACTAATTCACAGGGATTGTGGCAAACACACAACATAATGTAAGCCTAATAATAAACAGATTTTAAAAACATTACATTTTCTCAGTTATTTCACAAATAAAAACAGGTAATAGATTATATGGTGATGTTTTCTGTAAGGAGATGTTCATTTAACATTTATGGAAGAAGTGTCCTGAAGTATTCTGCCAGGAGTTTGTGCTTTCCAGTTTCTTGGTATCATGACCAGCTACATTTTGTGTTATTAACTTGTAGAGGCTGGTGCGTGAGCAACTGTTTATAGCTACTGCAACGTAAGTGATAACAGGAACTAACGTGTCTCATGAGCATTTACAATATTCAGTGCATCTATAAATGGATTCAGACTGATCATTCTTTAATTACAAAAAAAAATTTCAATTATAATTTGCTGTGGTATAAGAGGAAAAAACACTTTGGGATGTGCTGTTACTGCAAAGAAAAAAACAAACTTAACAGTAACTGTCTTTGCATTGGGTTAAGGATGTCACGAGAACCGATACTTCGGTACCATCATTCTTAAAACGTGACGGTACTTGTTTTTCTGCACTAGTGTTGGAACCGGTTCTAATGGAGGTGCCGAGGTTGCGATTCTTCCGGACCTGATGGGGGCAGCAAATACGCGCAAGTGTTTTGTCGGGCCACAAGTGGTGAAGAAGAAGAGGAACACCTACAAGCACACGGGAAAATCTACAGAAGTTTAGCTTAGCTTAACAAGTTTACGGATGCTATCGTTCATTTCAAACTAAGCGAGGAAACACCTAGAATTTGGCGAAGCACCTGAAAGACGTTCCTATATTATGTTTGTTTGAGGCAGCTGCATTGTGGCCGTGAAACCAGCTAACGTTATGCTCCATGTAATGTTTGCGACAGACAGTTATCTGTTAACGACGCTAACGCATTGTAGTGTTACAGACTACCTCCTAATGGACCACCATGCATTGCCATTCAGCCCGTGTCCTGTCAGCTAAACGTAGCCTAATGTCACTAATAATTATTCAAATGTTCATGCTTTTAATAAATCTTTTTGGCCTGCCATCATATCAGTGAATTTAAACTAATGCTTGCATTCAGAGTATAAGGTGTGTGTGCGCGCGCGCTTGCATTCAACAGTGCAACTCCAATCATTGTCAGACAGTGTTTGATAACTACAATTCATTCATATTCATTCATATTCTCTCTCTCTCTCTCCCTCTCTCAGTATCAGCCAGAGGAGGATGTCCTCCAGGAGAGTTTTTAATGAATTTTTAATTTTTTTTATTTTTTATACTACACCGTGGTATCGAGTATCGTGTACTTTTGGTGGTATCGGTACGGACTACTAGATTTTTGGTATCGTGACATCCCTACATTGGGCATTATATTATTTTCCTGCAATTCGCCCAAAGGGTTTTTTTTTCTTCACTCATATGATTGTTATTTAACAATTGGCAATTTCTGCATTAAATCCATGAATACATTTAATGGGATCGTTCCACCATTGGTAAACTCTGGACAATGCTAAACTTCCATTACTTATCTTCATTAGCCTTGTCATCATCAGTAAACTATTAGCTTCAGTACCTAAAAAAAAAAGAAGTTAATATTATAAATGGCTGACTGGCTACATTTGGGATAAGTGGAAATTGTGGATATTTCATTTTTTTTTTTTTTTTTTTTTAAATTGATAACTGACCAACTAGTCACCCAATTATGTGCTTGTAAGTTAAGCGAGAACTCTCTTGTGCATCTGATTGCAGTTATTTCTGTAGCACATTCACTTAAGGGGAATAACTAAAGACCTACCAGAAGACCACATATAAGCGAGTCCCTCTGCTTGCGTCTGCACTGTGGCATCCTTCTTGGGCCGTCTGACACCGGGACTCTGTCTATTGGTGTGAGTATGCGTGGCGTCGCTGGAGTAGGACGGGGTGTCAGAGCATCCGCTGTGGCTTAAACTGGACTCAGATCTACTGTAATGGACGCTCTCGGACTTGGAAGGCTTTCCTGAGAGCGTGTAATCATCATCACCGTTTGATTTAGCTGAGAGAGACTGAGGCTCAGAAGCTACAAAGGATTGTTCACTTCCACCAGAGAGATGCTCGGAGATGTCGTCCACACTCTGAGCCATTTCGGTCTGGATCTCACTTTCGAAGTCACTCTCGTACCACGCTGGTTCCTCCACAGGCTTGTGCAGGATCTCTCCGGCTGAGAACATACTGAGCTCCCGGGGACTTGCGTCAGACTGTGTATGACCAAACACAACGTGTTACATTGTTATATCAGAATAACTAATAATATATTATTATATGATCTTGGGTCTACCTTTTCTTTTGATAATCCAGCTATATTAAGGGTATCAGGAGCCAAATCGTCTAGCGTCATCACATTTAACTTGAAATCTGCAGTGGTGTGGAAACATGAACAATCAAAAACAACTGCCTGTTTTGTTTATTTTGCAAGCCAAAAGTGATCTCCAAATGTTCTCAGCAAAACTGAGCATACACTAATGTTAAACGGTGTAAGGTTTTTAAAACCTGATTTATTTTATTTTTTTTTAAATCTCTCCCTTCCGCTCCTGAAGGAATTCTGACCAATCCCATGGATGTTTTTGTTTGTACCGAACTGCAACATTTTCTAATGAACTTGGTTCTATCGCCCTAAATATCATATAAAATATAAAGACCTCAGTCATTTATAAATCTTTTCAAATTTGTGTATCATGATGCAAATACTGAGAAGGCACACAAGGATTCTGTGAAAGTAATCATGTTTAAAGGTTTACAGGTGATTATTATTCTATCTAACGGATCAATAAACACATCTTAAAGGGATAGTTCACCCAAAAATGAAAATTCTGTCATCAATTATTCAACCTCACGTCATTCCAAACCCATAAGACTTTCGTTCATCTTCGGAACCCAAATGAAGACATTTTTAATGAAACGCCAAGAGATTTCTGTCCCTCTGTTTACAGTTCAAGTAACCAAAACTTTCAAGCTTCAAAAAGTTCATAAAGGCATCTTAAAGGTAATCCGTGTGACTCCAGTGGTTTAATCCCAATGTTATGAAGCGATATGAATACCGTGTGTGTGTGCAAAAAAAAACAACCTACAATTAAGTCTTTATTCACAAAATATCTTCACTTCAGCATAGATCTCTGATGCACGTTCACGAGAGAACCATGACGCATGCTCGTTGTGTTGACGCAAGCGCAGACGTTTTTTGTCGAGAGCGGACAAAAAGAGTCCACAGGAAGTGCAGAAGTGAAGATATTTTGCGAATAAAGACTTAATTTTAGTCTTTTTGTACAGACAAAGCATTTGTTTCGCTTCATAAATTTGGGATTAACCCACTGGACTCACACAGATTACTTTTACGATGCCTTTATGAATGTTTTGGAGCTTGAAAGTTTTGGTTATTGAACTGTAAACAGAAGGAGAGAAATCTCAGGTTTCATTAAAAATGTCTTAATTTGTGTTCCGACACTGAACGATAGTCTGGAACGACATGAGGGTGAGTAGCTGATCCATTTTTGGGTGAACTATCCCTTTAATGAGAAATTTATTTGGATCAACATCAAACAGTATTCAATTTTGATGTGTTTTATTTTGATTGACCTACAAACAGGTGACAAATTAAAGGTTATTATGCTGTGGAGGCATTAATTTATTTTGCTGGCAATTTACTTGTCCCCTCAGTTCTTACGACAGATCATCTATGATGGAACAATTCTATTCTGAAGAGTGTGGTCTCTTCCAGGATAACCCGACCCCCATCCACAGAGCACAAGAATGGTTCCATGAATGTAAAATTTGTGAGCATAATTTGTCACTCATCTGTAGCTACGGACTAATGCTGAAAGTGTATATTTTGCTTCTTACCATCAGATAGCACACTTCTCTCACTCTGCGTGTCATCATGATCAGAGGCGATGAGGAAAAGCTCCTCGAGGGACCTAATCTCACTGTGATCTGGTGCTGAGGACAGTGACGAGTTGAGGTCAGCTTTCTGGGAGAAAAGCCTGCTGGGTGAGGAGATTTTACGAGATGACAGTGGTGATGGAGAGGGGCTCTTATAATGCTGTGCTGCGAATGCTGACTGAACTGGCTGCTTTTCTTTATGCTCGGGAGCAGGCACGTCAATCTCTTTACTATTTTTCCTGTATGTCTGTGTATATGGAAAAACATTATGAGAAAATATATATATATAAAAAGCAAGCAGATAAATAACAAGAAGCTCTTTACAATACTCAGAGGGAAAAAAGTGAGAGAAAATGTGAGCTCAGTGACAGTAACCGTGGCATGGTTGTTGGTGCCAGACGGGCTGGTTTGAGAATTTCGGGTAACAGTATAACAGTCTCTAGAGTTTACACAGAATGTTGCAAAAAAGCAAAACCAACAATATTTCCATCCAGTTTTGCTGACAGGAAAGCCTTGTTGATGAGAGAGGTCAGTGGAGAATGGTCCAGACTGGCTTGAGCTGATAGGAAGGCTACAGTAACTCAAATAAGCACACATTACAACCACAATGAACAAATAAACATTTCAGAATGCACAACATGTTAAACCTTGAGATGGCTTGTTTCCTCTCCTGTCAGCCAAAAACAAGAATCACAGGCTCAGCCAAACTGGACAGTTGAAGGTTGGAAATACACTATATTTCCAACCTTCAAATGTTTGTGGACACCTGACCGTCACACCTATATGTGGTTTTTTTCTTAAATGTCTTTGTATGTTGTAACATGTACCAGGATGACAATGCCCCTGTGCATAAAGCAAGGTCCATGAGGACATGGTTTGCCAAGACTTGGAGTGGAAGAACGTGACTGGCCTGCACAAACCTCAACAGAGCTCTCTGACCTCACCCCCACTGAATACCTTTGGGATGAATTGGGATGAACTGGAACACTGACTGTGCACTAGGCCACCACACACGACATCACTGACTGACCTCAATAATACTCTGGTAGCTGAATGAGCGAATCCCCACAGCCAAGCAGTCTTCCCAGGAGACTGGATGTTGTTATAACAGCAAAGGGGGCTAAATCTTCAATGAGAGGTTCAACAGGCACATATGAGTGTGATTGGTCAGGTGTCTACAAACCTTTGACAATTTAGTATATATTGCTTGTACATTTTGCAATCTATCTAGATGAGCGCAAGTATAGTATTCACTGCAAAGGTAGCTTTACCTTAACAGCCCGCTGAGGACTCGTCTCTGTCTGTCTCATGTCTTTGACTCCATCTGGTGATTCAAAGGATTCTCCTAGGAGTTTACGCATGTCTTCTTCATCGCTGTCCACACTCACACCTTTTTGCATAAGAGACACTGAGTGTGTAGGGCCCATGCAAATATCTGTATGTGGCCTCTCAGACTCCTTCTGACTGTTAGGACTGGATGCTTTCTTTTTAAGGAAATGGCTCCTGTTGGTGGCACTCAGCTCACTGCTGGACTGGACAGAGAGACTGGATTTGTGGTCTGCAACAGTGTCTATGCCAAGCTTGCTGTTTGTACGATTTCTGAAGCGGTCTTCGATCAGCGCGAGTCTGCTTAGTGCCACACTCTGTGAGCCACGCTGAGGGATGAACTTGTCCTCGCTTGTGTCAGCAGGAGATGACTGTCTGTTAGCATTCTTCTTTAAAAATCTACTTCCACCACCCATGCCAAACTGTTCTACTGGCTGTGTTTTATCAGGATGAGCATGATAATTTTGTTTTTCACTTTCAGCGCGTGAGGAGAGATCACTTAGGCTGTGCACAGGCATCTGTCTGGATTGCAGGACTTTTCCAAAGCTGGCCTGAGAACACAAGAAAGGTTCAACTGTTGACAAAGGAAGCACATTATGCAATTCATTTAATTCAATTCCATTTTATTTGTACAGCGCTTTTAACAGATATTCTCACAAAGCAGCTTTATAGAGATCCAGATGTAGATTTGGTTCACTAATAAAGCCAGAGGCAACAGAGGTGAGGTCCCTGTGACCACATGAGGAAAAAAGGAAACCCAGAGAGTGGGATTATAAGCCATTCCTCTCCTACAACAGTACAGTATACTGTAAAGTGAAACAGTATTGAAAGTGGGTTGAAAAATTGTTCAATAGGAGTTTATTGTGAATACGAGTGAATAAGAGCACAGGACAGTCTTTAGGATTACAACAGCAGCTCTTAATTTCTTAGGTTTTTGCTTAAGCAGTGATGCACACTGTCATGCTAGTTAGGATTGTTTTTTGGGGGGGCTCAGCATGCCTCCTCTCCTTAAAGCCGCTCTCTCTTTCCAATTGAAAGGACAATGCGATAAATACAGAGTGTGTAAGAGATTTTACAGATAAATAACTCTCATTATATCTTCTAAATCAAACATCTTTCTAAGAAAGAACAATTGGGGGATATTTGTTGCCTTTTGTTTATGGTATTTATACAAGGATGTGTAAAAATACTTTTGTACAACTATTTAGTAATAATTTTTTCACCGATGGCTTGTGTGGTTTTAATTGTGTGATATTTTTAGACTAGGTTTATCAAACCGTGAAAATTTCAAACCCTAACACCCTGGCATGCATGTGAGACCATCCACAGCAGCAGGAGATGAGTTATGAGGCTGAGTTACTTACACTGACCACGTTTTCTCTTTTGTCAACCCTTAATGTTCCGCTGTTTGTGACTCTCTGTCCAGAGAGCTGAGCCTTTGCCCTGTCCAGAGCTGAACTGCGGATGCCTCCACGAGTCCACATTTTAAATAAGAAATACTGTTGTTTTTTTCCACACACAGTACTATTACTACAGCGATATGCTAGATAGTTAGTTGTGTATAGAAATACTGCGTTGTGTTTTAATTACCGACTAGTGTTAGCTAACTGACAGTGACGGATTATGTTTATCTGTCATTATCGATGTCGCTCATTCGATATATTCCTAATTGGATAAAACATTTCCTTTTTGGATAAAACATTAACTAGTTCAGCTAGCCAGCTAATTTGGTTCCCGTTATCACGACAACTCACATGATTGTGCAGCAACATTAGCATTCAGATAAGAAAATACCTAATACATATTTTACAGTATCCTTAAATTAAACATTTTTTGTCTTAAAAAAATATACAAAACAACAACAACAACAACAAAAAGTCGAACTGTGATTTTTCCAGTTAACCATAACGACCAAAAAAGCGTCCGGACAACGGAAGTAGCGTCATATGACTTGCGGAAGTAAATCCACAATATTGTTACTCGAGTTTGTTTCTGTTGTATGTGCCGGGTTTTTTTTCCCTTTTACTATCCTTTGAGCTTTACTTCTGTGGACTTATATATTATATATGTTATATACACTGTACATTATATACATGATTTAATTTTATATTTTTTCATAAGTTTTTCATGCATCTAAAAGTAGAACATATCGGTTACTACAGACCAATGAACTTATTGATCAGTAAAAAATTAGCTACAATATGAACAGCGCATGTTTATGGAACATAAAGCTTTTTAACCGTTGATTGGGCTACAGAAAAAAAAAACTTAATATAAAATATAACGAAATCTCACAAAAAACGCATAAAACAGAATAGATACCAGAAGTCCAAAAGACCAGAACACAAAATATGATTATTGTTATTAATAATATAGTAATAATACTATTTTTAATGGGCCGGCGCTACATCACCACCCACTGTCTCTGCGCGCGACGCTGCCGTTTAACTCGTGGTCTCCTCTGATTGGCTGAGCGTCGGACCAATCAACTGCAGCCATCTGTGCAGGAACAGATAGCTGACGGAGGCACATTTCCCTTCTTTACCTTTTTAATACTCGCTCATTTTTGTCGCCCGAGGCTGTCAGAAATTACCTCGATATACAGGTGCAAATATGAAAATTTCCCTTGCACTTTTTGCCGTATTTGCTGTCGGTATCACTGTCGACGCGACGGTGTTTTTCAAGGAGCAGTTTCTGGATGGAGGTAACGTTAGCGCTTGTTTGCTTTCCTTCACTCATTTCGACCCTCCAGTCCTGGGAAATATTATAACTAACGGAATATAAATTAGCTGATTCTAAGTATGTCATGTCTTATAGACCTCAATATCCATTAGGTTAATCAGTTGAGATAATTGCATCGTAATCCAGCTGATTGGCTTTAAAATAAAAAAAAATTATATGTGAGTAAATGATCTGCATTCTAGACTTTTCCCACAACATAAAACAAAATAAATAAATAAACAAAAGTATCAGTGCTCTAAAATTCTTAATAAATATAACCCTTAGAGTTTGGTTTTTATTTATAGGCTGCGGTAAGGATAAATAAGGAGGAGGCTTTCACGTCCACATATTTTTTACATCATAAAATGTGTTTTATTCTTGCAGAAGGATTTAAAAGTCGATGGCTGGAGTCCAAGCACAAATCAGACTATGGACAGTGGAAACTCTCTGCAGGAAAGTTCTATGGTGATGCTGAGCTTGACAAAGGTGAAGTTTCATTTTCGTCCAGCTGCACTCAGACATTTCATGACTTTGTCTAAGCAAATATATTCACTTTCAAAGAGAGAACCATGCAAATTGACTGTGAGCACTTACGCAACTTAGTCACCTTTATTACATTCACCACTGATTCAAATTTGTATATTATAGCTTTTCCTGATATTGAATTCGGCTGTTTTTTGTACCAAAGGTCTTCAGACAAGCCAGGATGCCCGCTTTTATGCCCTGTCCAGTCGGTTTGAGCCTTTCAGCAATGAAGGTAAACCTCTGGTGATTCAGTTCACAGTGAAACACGAGCAGAAAATCGACTGCGGAGGTGGCTATGTAAAAATCTTCCCAGCTGATCTGGACCAGGCTGACATGCATGGCGAATCTCAGTATTACCTCATGTTTGGTAAGCTGTGATGACACACAACTATGACGCTCACCACCTCATTACACCTGTGTGAGGATCTGTTGATTAGCACATTAGCTTAATTATTCATAATCGTTTCAAGTAAAAAGCATAAATATTTTTCTTTTCCTAAAATGGAGGATTATTTTTGCTTTCACTAGGTCCTGACATCTGTGGCTACAGCACCAAGAAAGTGCACGTCATTTTTAACTACAAAGGACAGAACCATCTGATCAAGAAAGACATCCGATGCAAAGTGAGTTACTGTATTTAACAATACTCTAAATTTGTTGTGATGAATCATAATACATTTATAAAAGTCAGCTTACCTAGCATATTTTTTTTTAGAGGGAATATTGTCAAAAAAAATAACCACATGCTTTAGAGCTGAGAATGTTCTGGAAGTAAAAATGTCATTTACGTTCGCTGTACCACAATGACAGTAACGATAATGATGGTAATGGGTATTTGGAGTACAATTTGACACCATTTTTACAAACCAAACCAAAAGTGTCCTACTGACACACAAACAGGAACAAATATCATAATTCTATACCCCATGCTACTTAAAAATCCCCAAGCCAGTTTCATTTACACATTGCACTTAGTGTGACTTTGTTTAGTAGGATAATTTATAAATACAAGTAATTACAAATGCATGACTCAAGGGACCCATTCTTCGCACATGACAAACCACATCCCCAACCACAAAAAACAAAACAAAACAAAAAAACAAGCTAAGATGAGGTATTTCAGATGAGGTATTTTTTAATCATATTTTGGGGTCATTTGGGTTTTTTTTAATGTACTTGAGAACTTGCATTGCATTAGCCAGAATGAGTTGAAAGGACAAGTGCATTGAAACTCAAACCCATGATCTGTGAGTCAGTAATTGGCTAATGTGTTTGTTCTTGCACATATTATAACAAAACATGCATAAGTTTATTTTGAAATGTTATTAACGGGAATCGTAATGCTTACGCAGAGTTTAGATTTAGTGCAATGTCCTATTTTAATTTCATGAATTAATAAATCTGTGTCAGTGTTTTAATTCATCTTTGCATATCAAAGAAAAATGTGTATAAGGTGCAGTAGTTCAATTATGCTTATAATAATGCTATAGGTAGCAATGGCAGTGTCTCATATTTATCCCCATGCTATAAATTTAATAAAAAAATCTGTCCATAGGCATAACATATGACACACAAACAACGTTTAAGCTGTAAGGTTGTTTGCGCTTGTGGGCATTTTTAAGACGAGCAGAAATGAGCAAAAAAAAGAATTTCATAAATAATTTGAAGACTGATTTAGTCTTGTTTACATTGAGCCTGGTTTTCAGCTGACATACTTGTTGTCTTGGTAACAAGTCATGCAAAGCTTTAAAGAACGGACAATGAAGAACAGGATCGTGTCAGATCTTCACCAATCCAGTCCATGTACTACAAACAGGGCTCAGGGCTGATTCCTGTGTTAATGATTAAAAACAAGGAACTGGTTACTTTTTGCATCACTCCTGTTTTTCTTCCTTTTAGTTATTTTTACAAAATGTTACTTAAAATGTTTTTTACCTTAACTTAGATTTGTAGAAAAATGTCTGCTTCCATTTTTGTATTCCAAATAATATATGTGAGTAGACTCTCAGGGCATAGTGTCTGTTGGTCCGTCTCTTAAAAATGCCTTTTGGACGTAAATGTTTTTCATGAGTACAGGATTGAATGCCTCCTATTGCCGTTTAACTCCTTTTCAAGTGCCCTGTGAACTATTCCCTTCAGAATAAACCACAATATGTGGATTACTACTCACAAACATTAAACCGATTATAAAACATGCTGTGTACACAAAAAGCAGTATAAACAATAATTACAAAATAGCAGCAGCACTGGAGAAAATGAACAACTGTTGTTGTTGTTGTTGTTGTTCTTGTTCTTGTTTTTCCTTACTGAAAAGGTTGTGGATCACTGAAATTTGTGAATCAGTGATTCAGTTGTCTAATTTGCAAAGCTTTAAGATATGTTTAATGGAATTACTGAGTAGCGCCTTTCTCTCTCTCTTATCAGGATGACGAGTTCACAAACCTGTACACACTGATCCTGCGGCCCGACCAGACCTACGAAGTGAAAATCAACAATGAGAAAGTGGAGTCGGGGTCTCTGGAGGAGGACTGGGACTTCCTTCCTCCCAAAAAGATCAAGGATCCAGAGGCAAAGAAGCCTGAGGACTGGGACGACCGCGCCAAAATCGACGATCCTGAGGACACAAAACCAGAGGTTAGTCTCAGCCAGGAGTGCAATTCAGACAAGTTGTACATAAATTCATACATCTAAATTCCTAATTATTAAACATTATGTATTAAGTACTTATGAGCTGCTTTCACACTTAAAGCATTGAGGAAAATGTGCTGTATTAAAAAAATGTGTTTGTGAGCAAATATGAGATTTATGGAATGTTGAATTGAAAATATTTTATTGCCAGTATTCCAGTGTTTTTTTTCCAACGAAAAAACAACTTCTCTATTTTTGGGACATTCACCAATATGTGATGTGACCTCTCACTTTAACTGTGGCTGCATACAGTAAAGTCACACAAGCAGAGCAATTTCTCCTGATTTTCATCCCCAAGAACTACAGGAAAGGCAAACACCCTCCTCATCAGAGTTACCCTGATCTTTATTACTGAATAGCTAGGCTAGTTAGTTAGCCGATACTAACTAGGAATTTTAAGAGCGTTGTTATGGTTATTGTGCATCACACGAGCCACTTTTTTCATATTGGCACAAATAGGTGCTCTGACCAGCAATAATTTGCTACCCTGTGCAATAGGCTAACAAATTGATATAGTCCTTGCTGCAGAACCAAGGGGGTGGAACTTGACCTGATCTCTAAGCCCTAGCTCATGTGATGCTGTACAACACAGAACACCAGACACGCTCCCTAAAACACCCTGAAGTTATCTCCACCCCCTGAATTTTGGTTCAACTCCACCCAGGTAGGAGGAGCTTGATCAAGTCTGACTCCACCCCCTGAACTTTTGGTTTGGCAGCAAGGGGTCCTTGAACAAACCTGAAGCTGATCTAAAATGCAAGAGATTGTTAAACAAACAAAAAAAAGCTAAACACTGCCATGTCCATCAAGGCTCTGTTTTAATCTGTTAGCTGCCCAAAATATATTATTACATTTCTTTAAATCCCAACCTTGCTTGCTCTGTGTTGTTTGTGTCAGGACTGGGATAAACCCGAGAACATTCCTGATCCTGATGCCAAGAAGCCCGATGACTGGGACGAAGACATGGACGGCGAGTGGGAGCCACCCATGATCCCTAACCCTGAGTACAAGGTACATCATGTAGCATTTTGAGCTTTTATTAACAATTCCATCAATTTCACATTTCCACCTAAGCAACATTTTTTTAAAAATAACACTTTAAGAATAGTTTAAAATACAAATTTCAAATAGAAGTATGTGATTTGGATCTGATTTTGCAGACGTGCTGGAAAAGGAATATTTGTGAGTCTATATTTTTTAATCAAGTGTCAGGTTTCATATGTCTGGTTTTGCCCTTTAATTATGACCACAAATAATGCTTTAGGATCAAAACAGGACAAATTACTTATTAAGATCAAGAACACAAATCCAATCCTAACTGAATTGTGTTTGTTCCTTAGATATATGGGCTTGAGTTCTTTGAAGCAATACAAAGCAGGTCTCTTCTGAGACTCTGGCTCAGATACTCTGGCTCTCAGGGAGTTGGACACATGTGTGCCAAAATAATTGGAGTTCCTCTGAGGTCCTGTACGTCTCTTTATAAACAGATATCAAGTTGTCATATATTGTTTTGAGCCGTGAATGGCTGTAGTCAGGCTGTCGTTTGTTCGAGCTTCCCAAAAGGAAAAATGAAACACAAGAGACTAGTGGAGTGTGGTTAATGTGGTTAGTGTAGTTCAAATAAAACTATTCCTGCTGATGAATATATCCAGCTTTAAACTGCTGGCTGGGGATAGATAAAGTTTGATTGTTTGATTAATTGACGGATTAATCACTTGTAAAATGAAAAATGTGTGATGTTTAAAATGAATACATAAAATTTGTGTAACAAGCTGAGGAAATTTATAATTGTTTAAGTTGTGGTGAATGTGGGCTAAAACATGAAAAGGAGAGAAAAACCTGCTAATGCAATGTATATACATTGCATAAGAGCCACTCAAATCATATTACCGTGTAATGGTAGTAAGGACTAAAATCTTACAGGTGTGCTGTTATGGGAAAATAATTAATAATTACATTATATGATTTACTGTTATCACCCCAAAGTGAATTATTTTCCTTTAACAGCACATCCTGATGTGTTTTATATGGCTCATACCACTAACAATACACACGTAACACATTTATATTGATTAAAGAATGACATGTCATACTTTTATATCTATTTATAGTTACAGTTAATCTTACAGGAATGTCTGCAAAACTAGTTTGTGTCCATGAATAGCTATAAATGGTTATTCCCTCACAAGCCCCTTTTTGTTCCCCCTCTCTCTCTCTCTCTCTCTCTCTCTCTCTCTCTCTCTCTCTCTCGTGTAGTTAATTGTTAAAGAAAGTTAAAAATGAAAGAAGTAATACTATATTAGAACGAGTACTTTAATACAAACCTCTGATTTGCTGTGAAGCTGCACTACTGTCAGAGCTGCAGTTATAAAAAATCCTTCTGACCAACCAGAATCAACAATTCTGCAAAATAGGACGTCATGAAAACAATCCTATATGATAGTTATACCACATACAGAGCATACAGATCCACCAAGATAATGATGCTATCCTTACATCCTTTTTTTTTTAAAAAAAACCCAGCTACTTCTCATCTCCTAAGATCATTTAATCTTCAAACGCATAAGGCATATCTCACTGGCTTTTTTTTGTTGTTGTCTTTTTTTGTTTGTTTGTTTTAAATCCCCAAATATTTCAAATTCAATATTGTAATATTAAAAATCCAGTTTGGTTATGTTTGAGTTGTTACATAGTAACTCAGATTTATTTCTAGCTTCCTTTGCCCACTGTA
>NC_030425.2:14867500-14977500 GCF_001660625.3 Ictalurus punctatus
TCGGGTTAGGGTTAGATGTTTTGAAAGTAGCTGAATTAAAAGGCGCGATAAACACCACTGAAAAACACACAGAATGCCGAGCTTCCCTTACCATCTGCAGAAATTAGCTTTCATGGCCATCAGGACCAGAGTTGGGTGTAAAGTGTTACAAAGTAACGCGTTACTGTAGTCTAATGATTTTTTTCTAATAAAGCAGTAATGTAACGCATTACATTAAGTTTATGTACTTTGATTACAGTTACTGATGTCAATAAAATTACGTTACTTGCGTTACAAATTTATTGTTAAGAAAACAATATTAAGTAAAATGCATTTTTACAATAAATCTCGTTTTGCCCTGAAGATTTTCTCTTTAGCTCCGAATAATTCTCCACTTGGAGCGGTTTATCAGTACAGAACTGAACATCTGTAATTTTATTTCTTCAGTGAACGGAGGTTTACAGCAAAATACATGGAAATACTCGTGTTACTCTTATTGGCTGACAGATCTCAATTCTGCTAAACGGTAGCTCACAGTCAGTGTGAGGAGAAATGGATATAGGCCTTTTAAAAATTAATTAAATAAATAAAACCACTAACATCCTCTGAAGCTGAGCAGGAAAACAAATTGTGCAGAAAAATCAAGTTCAAGATGGCGCATTATTAAGACGAAGTTTCCAGAGTTCTGCTGTTTTCGAAATGCTATATACATAGCCTATTACTTTGTAATGTTTTTGCTGGAACAGGCTTCAGTACATCGAATTACGAGTGCTGCAAACATGCCAAAGTTTGAAAACCGCAAAAAGCGATTAGACACTGATGTTGTCACATTACGGATGTCCACGATCATGCTTCTCCTGATGGAAACGAGATAGATCTTTGCGCGAGTTTGCTCCTTGTCACTCCAAGCAAGGCAACCGTCCATTAAAAAGGTAAATATGCAGATCTAGATGAGCAGGCTGATTCTGACGTCATTTCCACACTCTCCTCATTCATCAATACTCGGTCTGACGCGTTTGAAGGAATGATTAAGATGCAGATGTCAGGCTTAAAGCTCAAGAACGTCTCACGGGCACCTGTGTCTCAGGTGGTAGAGCGGGTTGTCCACCAGTCGTAGGGTTGGTGGTTCGATTCCTGGTCCACATGACTCCACATGCTGAAGTGTCCTTGGGCAAGACACTGAACCCCAAGTTGCTCAAGAGAGTCACATATGAAAGGCCTAAGTGTTTTTTCTAAAATGGGGACTGTTAGCTGGCATTATGGCATTTGAGCTTTCATCATATTACAGCTGGAGCTTTTAATTTGGTCATTTTAAATTGTCACTTAAGCTCCGTTCTTTTCAATTTGCTTCTTATTTACCAGTCAGTTTGGACTTTTTGCCTTTGTTCAGCTTCGTCTTAGTAATTGTTCTTTTTTTAAAATTCATTTATTAATGTCGATATCGTTAAATTCTCTCAATGATAGGGGATTAACAAACAATGTGAAACGCAAAGCCCTTTTTTTGATAGTTAAAAACCACGCATCTTATTTATTTATTTATTTATTTATTTATTTATTTATTTAAAGAAACCCATTCCACGCAGGATGATGGAAAATTTTGGAGTTCCCAGTGGGGCAGTGATTATAGGGATTAGTGATGTGTCGTTCAACCATGATTCGTTCATTTTGAACGAATCTTTAATATGACTCGGGAACAACGATTTGTCTCACAGTGATCCGTTCATTTTTGACCGCGCATGCGCTGTTACATCCCCATATGTTCTGTACCGGAAAAAGAAATGATTAGTTCACCTCTTGAGAATGGAAGTGATTAGTGATAATATATAGTACTGGATACATAAATACCCAAATGCTGTTCATATTTTGGGTGGGGATTTTAATATGATATTAAATAATGATTTGGATAAGTTTCCTTCTAGAGCTGCTTCTGTAAGTCCAATTATGAATGCTTTTATGATGCGATTTATTGTTGTTAATATATGGAGAGAAACGTATCCACAGCAGAGACTATACCTGGAGCAGCAAGGACCACTCTAAGCAGTCTCAAATAGATTATTGGGTTATTTCCCAAAGCCTAGCAAACAGTTGTAACTCCGTGACCATTCATGCTATTCCCCTTACAGACCACAGTGATATCTCTCTTAAGGTCAGTTTTTCAGCATCCCTCGATTTCAGTGCAACTCCTTCTTATTGGAAATTGAACAATTCTCTTCTCCTGTTTAAATGTTAAAAAGAATACTACGTTATTGATTGAGCAGTATTGGAAGAGAGCTTTAGCGCTAGATTCATATTGTTGCCAGTGGGAGCTGTTGAAGTTTGAAATCGGCAAATATTTTAGAAAATTTTCCCCTCATCAGTACGTTATTTGGAACAATCAAGATATTGTATATAAGAATAAGTCTTTGTTTTTTAGTAATTGGTTTGAGAAAGTTTTTTGACTGTTTCCCAGTTATTTAACTCAGAAGGTCTTATTTTAATTTATGAAGAGTTTTTTTTTATGTAAATTCAGTTTCCCAGTAACTCCCAAATAATTTTTCACTGTAATAGACACTATTCCTAAAGGGGTCGTTATACTTCTAAAGGAGTCATCTAACACTTTACCCATTTCTTTAGATCCATTTAAGTTCCCAGTAGGATAACTGTGATTTTGTCTCATAGTTCATCATGTAATTATGGAATTATATCTCTCTTTCAAAAGGAGCGTGTAACAATTCCATGTGGGGTGTCATATTGGAAGAATTTGGTTGACCATATTGACTGGAAAAAAATATGGACTCTGCCTTTGAAATACATAATAACTAACAAGGTCAGAGAAATTTCATTCAAATTATTACACAAATTTTACCTGGCTAAAGTTTTTTTTAAAAATTTATTTTATTTTTTGAAAAGGTTTAAGTCAGATATAGACACAAGTTGTTCTTTTTGTGGTGCCCTTAATAAAACTGTTCTTCATATCTTCTGGGATTGTCCTCACACACAGCTATTTTGGATCAAATTAAATGTTTATTAACTGCAGTGTGCTTCCTCTTTTCTCTTTGTTTTTTTTGTTTGTTTGTTTGTTTGTTTTTTAAGTATGTACTATTTGGCTTCTTTAATGTACAAAAAAGCAAAATTTAATAAATACTTTATTATTAATCTATTATTGCTCCTTGCAAAATTCCACATTCACTGCAGTAAATTCACTCATCAAAATCGCTTATTCATAGTTTTTTGAAGCGGTCCAACAGTACATCCAAAATATTTAATCATCGAAAAATCTTAAAGCTATTAAGACAATAAGCTTGTTTCACCTTTTTAATTTATTTCAGTGAAGTTTTCTGGGTTTTTTTTTTATGTATAAGTGTGTATATATATGCATATGTATAAATTATGCTTTGCTTTCGTTATCATTTCATTGCATGTAATTTTTTAAATTTTTGCTATGTATTTGCATTTTTGATACGTTGGCATTAATTAAAATTTAAAAAAAAAAAAAATCTAATTGTGGAATCATGGACACCTGTATTAATCAAAACGGGTTAAGGGACTACTTGGGGCTTGTTTAGTAAACATCACGTGCCATTTAACGTCATTTCTCCTGAGTACAAAACAACCGAATCTGTCATGTTCACATTTACTTAAAAATGTGCATTATTCATCTTGATTACTAAATGGTACATACTTTTTCAGTATTAGTTCATAACAGCGCTTTAAAACAAATGCTAAGCGGTCTCTTTCTCACAGGTCTCCGTGGTTACGTCAGAACCCTAAAACTATCGTACTAAGCAGTATAGTATACCATTGCAGGTAGCTTACTATTCTAACGTACTATCTGGTAGGCTAGTATGCGGATTGAGAAGTTGCCCTTGTCTCTGGCGGCCAGCAGGTGGCGCTGTATCACGGCGCCGTTTCACACACTGAAGAAAGCTGAGTCACATCTAAATGCCGCGGCTGCTGCTAACGCTAACAGCGAAGGAGACGGAATTTCTGCGTTTATTTCTTCTTGCTATTATTGAACCATGTTGACGATTACGCTGAAAACTCTACAGCAGCAAACCTTTAAGATACAAATAGACGAAGAGTTGACGGTAAGTGGAAGTTAGCCACCCCTGTTCGACTAAATATGTTCTAGTGAGGCGTCTGGGAAAGAGAAAAACAAGGGGCCTTAAAATTCCTATTTTAAACATGTCACATATTAAATTCATATTCTATACAAACAATGTCATGGCGATACTACTGTGTAGTTTTAATAACACACCAACTTTTGTCCTCAGAAATGACCACGCACTATTATTGACATTAGATCAGGCTCCGTTATAGGCGGAATCCCAAATGGCTCAGCTGTCGACATGTAGTGCACTAAATAGTGTGTAAAACGCCATGATTTCATGTCCACTATAGTGCACCAATATAGGAAGTGAAGAGATGTTTAGGATTAAGACTTTGTAATACCACAACTGTTCAGGCATGTGTGTATTCAGCTGCTTAAAAAAAGCCACCAGTTAAACGGTAGTAAAAAAAAAAAAAAAAGTGACAATAATATGAAAAGTTAATCAAATATTGTATGTATTTTATCTATAATAACAGCATACGTTATAAAGTAATTCATACAAATCTCAGACGCTTTTGGGAGAGCAACTATTAACGGTAGATGCATTATGTTAAATTTATATAATATGATTTAAAAAAAAGAAAAGTAAAATTAGGATTAATAAAAGACTGTTTTACTTTTGTTAACATCAGTAACACTTAAAGCAATAATTGAGTGAAAAATAATAATAAATGTATACTGTTTGTCTCTTATCCCAAATGTAATCAGTTACGCAAGACAAATGAGGTTTTGGAAGTTTAATTTATTCAGTTGTGTGCTGCAGAGACAAGGCTAATGTAGCTAACAAGTAATGGAAGCTTAGAGCTACCAGTTTAGCATTCAGTGTAGGGATGGGCAATATGGAATTAAAACTATATCACTATATTTTCTGGTATTTATTGTGATAACAGTATCAGTGACGATATAAATATAGTACAATTCACCACTGTTTTTGGTTACAAGTGACAGCTGCATGCAGTCTTGAGAGCCTCAGAAACAAACATTGATCTAAAAGTAAAACTGATTTTCTGTAATAAAACCAATTCCAGATTGTAGAGGTAGCGCCTCATTTAGAGATAAACTCCTCCTCAGCTTCATGTCCGCCTTCTGCTGTACTTGTTTTCGCTCTGTACGTGAGCTGTGAATGGGTTGCAGACCGTCAAACACAGAAATACATCATCAACTAGGGTTTATCGTTATTATCGCAGGAAGACTAATTCTTATTGTGGGGAGAATTTCTACCGGTATATCTCAAATAAGATATCACCCATCCCTAGTTCAGCATACTTCGATCAAAAGAACTGATTTGGAAGATAATATTGTTCATATATTTTTTTATTGTCGACTTATGTTATGAAACTTTATATTATAATAACACAACTGAGCTGAATAACATCTTTTGAGGCGAGTGTGTAATGATTTAGGTATGAAGTTTACACGGTGCCAGATTGGAGGCTGTGCATTTCCATTAATTTTGTGGAAAACATAAAGGAGCGAACACCAGACATCAAACATATCTTGGCTAATCGAGGGAAACAAACAATGTATACATTTAATTGTTGACAAAATTATAGCTTTAAAATTAAAAAAAAAATCTTACAAATGTATATTTCCATTGCTGCTTGCTTTTATGTTCTAGGTACGAGCTCTTAAAGAGAAGATTGAATCTGAAAAGGGTCAGGATGCATATCCCATAGCTGGACTGAAGCTCATCTATGCAGGTCAGAAATCCATCTTTTTTGTCTTATTTTTGGAAATGTTAAATTTGTCTTAAGTTACAACATTTTATTTGATTCTGTGTGTTGGAATTTCCTGCATTTCACTTTGTGTTGATTGTATAAATGATTTTTGCGTTTATCTCATTGATTGTGTAAGTGGTTTGATTGAATTCAGATTGAGTTACTAACATTTTAATTCGTTTTAGGTAAAATCTTGAACGATGACATACCTTTAAAAGAATACAAAATAGAAGAGAAGAATTTTGTTGTGGTCATGGTAACTAAGGTAGGACTTATTTCAGGTTAACACATGTAAATTTTATATATTAATATATTAGTATATTATTATTTTTTTTTTTTTCTATAGATACAGTGGGGTCCAAAGGTCTGAGAGCACATTGAAAATCTGGGTTTTATTTATTAATGTAAAATTGGAAATAAACAGAAGGTTTTAGAATTTTGAAATATTAAAAACAAAGTAACTGTTCAGTATTGTGAATATTTAATGTTCAAGATTCTGTAAGATTTGTAGGTCTGTATTTCAATGTAAGCAAATGTGTGATACCGACCATGTTAACTGCTTTGTACAAAAGGTCAGATTTTCCTCATGTGTAATCTCTTCTACCGAAGCATGTGTTCAGACGACACTCTGATGGATCTTATCTAAAATGGAACATAAGGTTTTGCACAAACTCGTGGAGTCCGTGTCAGCTCGAGTGCATACTGACATTAAAGCAAAAAGGGGATGTAACAAACACTAAGAAACTCTGAAATTCATGTAAATATTCTACTTTTCACTCAATGCAGTAATATCATTTGTAATGAATTTTGTTGTATTAAATTAGAAAATAATGCAAATAGAAGAAGCATTTTCATTAGTGCTTTCAGATTTTTGGACCCCACTGTATAAATAAAGTTCATTGAGTGCAGTGTCCTGATTCATCAGTGTAATACTCTGCTCAGTCACTAGAGGCTCTCCTCTAACAGCTACAAAGAATGAATGCAGGCATTATGGTGCCCTTGGTTCTTTAAAGCTTCTGACTAATCTTTCTTTCTCCATTTGTTTCAGACCACTTCATCACATACTATACTATCAGTGATGTAGAGATTTTCACATGATAGCCAAAGGCTACAGTTGCAATCAAAATTATTCAACCCCCAATGCAAATCATGTTGATTGTCAAAATTTACAGACTTTCAGCTGTTTGCAATGAACAAATCAAACAAAAGCAATTGAAACAGTTCAACACAACGAATGCTTCAAGTGGTTTCAGCAACTTCAACTGAAAATGCAACTGATAATAATTTCTCCAGTCTCAAAATTATTCAACCCCTTCATGGCAAGCATCTCAGTACTTAGTAGAGCACCTTTTGCTGATATGACCTGCTGCAAACGAGATGCATAGCTTCTGCCAGCGTTCCCGAGGAATCTTAGCCAATTCCTCATGAGCAGTAGCCTCCAGTTCAGTAATATTCTTGGGTTTGTGTGCTGCAACCGCCTTCTTCAAATCCCACCAGAGATTTTCTATGGGGTTCAAGTCAGGTGACCATGATAGCCCTGTAGAATCTTCCAGGACTTCTTCTTCAACCAAGCCTTGGTGGAATTTTAGGTATGCTTGGGATCACTGTCCTGTTGGAAGATCCACTGACACCCAAGCTTCAGCTTCCCCATAGACGGCATGACGTTTTCTACTAGGATTTCCTGATACTTCAATGATTCTGTCTTGCCTTCCACACGCTGCAGGTTTCCAGTGCCAGAGGATGCAAAGCAGCCCCAGAGCATCACCGAGCCACCACCATGCTTGACTGTGGTCAGAGTGTTCTTTCTTCATTCTTCTTCCTCCAGACATACTGCTGATCCATCATGCCAAAAAGTTCAAGTTTTGTTTCATCGCTCCACAGAACTGAATCCCAAAACTTCTGTGGCTTATTTATATGATTTTGAGCTGACTTTTCTTGTGCTGTTGGTTCAGTAGTGGTAAACGTCTTGGAGTTCTGGCTTGGAAACCTGCAGCGTTTAGTACGCGCCTTACTGTGCTCACTGATACCTCAGTGCCTGTTGCCACCAAGTTTTGCTGCAGGTCTTTTGCAGTCACTCGAGTGTTTTTCACAACCTGCCTTCTCAGAAATCTGCTTGCAGCCATTGATGCCTTCCTTTTTCTGCCCCATCCAGGTATTTAATTTATTTTCAGCCCCTAGCCAGTTCAGGTATTTCATGTGTTCCAGCTCAAGCACACCTAGTGCAACTAATGAAGCCCTTGATTAGTTGTATCAGGTGTGCTTGAGAAAACACCTGTTTTGCATATTTGTGCTGTTGTGAGGGATTCTATTCAGGGGGTTGAATCATTTTGAGACTGGAGAAGTCATAAATTGTATTTTCAGTTGAATTTGTAGAAACCACTTGAAGCATTTGTTGTGTTGAACTGTTTCAATTGCTTTTGTTTGATTTGTTCATTGCAAACAGCTGAAAGTCTGTAAAATTGACAATAAACCTGATTTCTGATTTGGATTGAATAATATTGATTGCCACTGTAAATGTTTAGAATATTTAGAATTTTTAAACTTCTAAATAAACTTCTAAAGTAAACATCCGTTACTACGTCATTACTTGCTGACTGCCTTTACTGGCTATTTGAACAATGCTACTTTGTATCTCTGCAGCCGAAACCAGCAGCTCCTCCCGTCGTTCCTATTCCTCTCCCTGACCTTTCACCTCTGCCCCTTTCTGTACCTGCTCCCCCTCCATCTGCCCCAGCAGCTTCTGAACCCATCCCCACCCCTGCAACTGCTGCTGTACCCACCCCTACAGTTGCCCCTGCACCCACAGTCACCCCAACAGTTGCCCCTGCACCCACAGTCACCACTACAGCTGCCCCTGCACCCACAGTCACCCCTACAACTTCTCCTGCACCCACAGTCACTCCTGCATCTGCCCCTGCCGCAATACCTACACCCACACCTGGCCTTGTTGAACCAGTGCAGTCTGTGGAGCCTCCTGCTCCTCCAGCCACAGCGCCCCCTGCTGCTGCTCCTGCTGCCAGTGTGGAGTCAGTGGAGACAGAGTGTGCAAGCTCCCAGGCTGCATCTGCAGATCAGCCGCAGAGAGCCGAGCCGGAGCAGCCATCAAACCCCACTGCAGCTCTCTCAGCTGCCAGGTACGAGCTATGACAGAAAGGAAAAATCCACCCTGATAATTAACACGTGATCCTCAGTGGTGTTATGAATATACTGAGTTCACTTTTTTTTGCTTTTATCAACATGATGGTCTGTTTTCACATTGGTTACCAGAATCACAAAACGTAACATAAATATTTAATTATAAACATGTTTCATGTGTTTCAGGGTGGAGTTTTCCTTTATTTCCTTTAATCTGCACTGTGATTGTAGAATTAAAAGGCTATAAAGTGTATGTTGCTAAATTTAAAATGGGATTATTTTCCTCTCCACTCTAGCATTATGGATGAACTCGGCCTTTTAGAGGAAGCAGCATCAATACTTGGTATGCAAACTAATTTCTCCAGTTATATAATTATAGAAAGCTTATAAACATCACACTGTTCCGTTGAATCATGTTTGTTCATGTTGATTAGTCACAGGACAGGCATATGAGAATTTGGTGACAGAGATCATGTCCATGGGATATGAGAGGGAGCAGGTCGTCGCCGCCTTGAGAGCGAGCTTCAACAACCCTGACCGAGCGGTGGAATACTTGCTCATGGTGAGACACACATCTTCTCTGGTGTATCATTAATGCGTAATTAGGTCACTGAGTAATATTAACCTTTATACCACAGCGCTACTGAATTCTCAAATCTGATTGGTTAGAAAGTGTTGCTTAATGTTGTGTAACAGTACAGCTATGACAAAAGTATTGGCTGTAATTCAGGCGATTTTATAATGGTTTATATTAAGGCGCTCGTTCAGATTGTCGCATCAGCACTTGTTTCAGCCATAAAATGGCAGAAAAGGACTTCATATCCCAGCAGCAAAAGTCACATGATCTGGTCGCATGGATTTAGTTTGTTTCATTTGTGTACGCTTTAATTAAAGACTCCAAAGTGGTGCTCACTTTTATTTCTGTAAAATATGTAATTGCCTTTTTTCTAAGTAAAATTGTGACTGTGATTAGAATAACGATTATTTTGTATTCAATTAAGTTCCAGGTCTGTGTTAGTGGTTTATATATCTACAAGACATAATTACAATCTTGTTTCTCCAAAAGAGCCTCAGGGTCCTCAGAGGCCAGCTGGTACTAGAACCATTGTTGAAGTGGTGTCATTATTATAAACAAAATTTGTTAATAAAGTAAATAAATAAAATGTGCAGCGTATAGAAAGTGTGCTCAATGGATTTCTAATCAGCTTATTGGCAAGAGTGAAAAAATAAAGTTTTAATTTAAATTAAATGAGGTATTTAGGCGACACAGCCGGATAGTATTAAAGGAAACCTTCATTCAACATTGTGTTAGCTAAAGAAAATCGCGATTTCAATACAAAGCTGGTTAATCGTTCAGTACTACTCCAAACCACTTTTCTGACACAAATGTTATCGTTTCTATAGTAACAGCTCATACATAATCTAAGATTGATAATAAAGGGACTAAAAAGTGGTGTTATTTCTTAAAGAAAAATGTGAAATTGTTGATATGGGTGAAGTTTTTTTGTAAGGAGATTCGTAACAGTTATACTGTTACATAGATTTGCAATCACTTTTGAAAACTGAGAGCATATATTTCATATTGATTTGTGGTCTTCAAGGGTATTCCTGTTGAGCCAGAGCAGCCTGCACAGGAAGCAGTGCGACCCGCGGAAGAAACAGAGAGACCTCAGCCTCCACCAGCAGCCACTGGTGAGTTTCCATATGCATATTGGAGTGGCTAAGCATATTCACTTGTTAGCTAAAAATATCAAGAGTAATAAAGCACTAAAAGCGTTTTGGTAGCAGGCGTGTGCGCACAGGATTTTATGTTACAGGTTTACACATTTTTTCCTTAAGGCTTTTAATTACCTTATTATTCTTTAAACATAATATCAGATCAATTTTGTTATTATTGCTTTTTTTTTGATAATTCAATCAAAATATATAGTTTTGATTAATTGTTCAAGATTTATTAATATTCATAAAAAATTCTCATTCTGATGAGAAACGGTATATGATGCTTAAAGGAATAATTCAGCAACAAATCAAATGTACACGTTGTTCCAATTACCCCAAATATACAGTCCACACTGAAAGTATTTGAACAGCAAGGCCAATTTTTTATACAATGAAGACATTTGGGTTTGAAATCGAAAGATGAACATGAGACGATAGATCAGAATTTCAGCTTTCATTCCCTGATAATTTAGATAATTAACTGGAGTACCAGCAACCAGACACTGAACAGGTCGGCCAAGAAAAACAGCAGCATTTGATGACAGAAACATTGTGAGAACTGTGAAGGGGAAAAAATCAACAATCAGTGACATCACCAAGAAGCTTCACAGGGCAGGGGTGAAGGTATCACAATCCACCATTTGAAGAAGTCTTGGAGAGTAGAAATATAGAGGCAAAACCACAAGATGTAAACCTCTCCTCAGCAGTAAGAATCGGAAAGCCACATTGGAATTCGCAAAGAAATAAAGAAATATGAGCCACAAAAGTTCTGGAACCAAGATTAACTTCTGCCAAAATGATGTAAAGGCCAAAGTGTGGGAAAAGAAAGGATCTGCTCATGATACAAAACATACAAGCTCATCGATCAAGCATGGTGACAATAGTGTCATGGTTGGAGCTTGCATGGCTGTTACTAGAACAGGATCACTAATCTTTATTGATGATGTAACTCATGATGGTAGCAGCAGAATGAATTAAGACGTTTACAGGAACATTCCGTCTGCCAATTTGCAGAGAAATGCCTCCAGTCTAAATGGAAGGAACTTCATCATGCAGCAAACAAATGCTCCAAAAAATACTGCCAACTCAACAAAGGACTTCATCAGGGGAAAAAGTGCAAGGATTTAGATTGGCCAAGTCAATCACCAGACCTTAACCCAGTTCAGCATGCATTTCACCTCCTGAAGTGGACACTGAAGGGAGAAACCCCCCGAAACAACAACTGAAAGAAGCTGCAGTACAAGCCTGGAAAAGCATCACAAAAGAAAAATGCAACAGTTTGGTGATGTCAGTGATTCACTGGCTTGGTGCAGTTATTGCAAGCAAGGAATATGCAACCAAATATTAAGTGTTATTTACTTTAAGACTGTTCTGTTCCTAAGACTATCTGTTCCTTTTGCTCACCTGTAAATTGGGTGGTCCGGCACTAAAGGTGCCACAAATTGTTTGACGCATCTAGATGTAAATATCAGGAAATTAAAACTGTAATTCTGATCTGTTATCTCATACTCATCATTTGATCTCAAACCCAAATGTCTTCCATGTCTAGCAAAAACAAAAGAATTGTCCTTGCTGTTCCAGTACTTTCTGAGGGGACTGTAGTCAGCACATGTAATCAGTAAAGACATGTTTAATGTCTCAGGTTTGCTTCTTTAGTTCTGTACTGGAGCTACGAGGATAATATAGCTAACAAGCAATGGAAGTCTACCTTACTGAAAATATTTCTCTGCCTTAACCTGCATCCAGTTATTTGGTTGAGATACACTTCAATTGCTTGAATGAAGCAAACATCAGACACCAAACATGTCCTGCTTGTTTGACTACATCTGGGCAAAGTGGAGCTTAAATTAAAGAAAGAAATTTGTGGGCAAGAAACTCCAGTCTTTGCCTCACTTTTGATATCAAAATCTGAAATATATAAATTAAAATATCTGATGAGCACAATACATGTGTTACACTTCAACAGTTGTCAATTTGCGCTAATGCACAGTCTTGACTCTGGTCCACTGGTGCTTTGTTTGGGCCCGGGACACACTCCTGTACAGCCCTCTCTATACTGTAAACAGGTGCTACGCCCTCTCAGGCCCCACCTGCCTCAGCTAACCCCCTGGAGTTCCTGAGGAACCAGCCGCAGTTCCAGCAAATGCGTCAGATCATCCAGCAGAACCCGGCGCTCCTCCCGGCCCTGCTGCAGCAACTGGGCCGGGACAACCCTCAGCTCCTGCAGGTGATTGGTGCTCCGAGCTGTCCGTCTTTAGCCGCAAGTGCTTGGCCAGTTATGTGCTCAGTATTTAGTTCTGTTTACAGCAAATCACGCAGCACCAGGAGCGATTTGTCCAGATGCTTAATGAGCCGCTGGGAGGAGAAGCGGAGGCAGCAGAGGCACAGGGAGCTCCTCACACTAACTATATCCAGGTCACACAGCAGGAGAAAGAGGCCATCGAGAGGGTACGACTACTTCCATCAGATTTGTTCGAAAATATAACTCACTGGATTGAGAACTGTTCACAGCATTCTATCGTTCGCAGTATATTAAGAATTTTGTTTAAAGCCGATCCTCTCGCAATTTTGTAGGCTGTTGGAAAAGTCTGTGAAATGGGCTCTTCCTGTTAAAGTAGGCAGTTCTTGTCTGCATTTAGTAATGAAAGGTACAAGACTGTCTAGTGATATCTAGTGGTCTGTCTTGCAGGATTACTCTTTGTATTATTATAACACATTAACAGGTATTTGATTAGATGTTAAGATTTACTTTTTGTAACGTGTTAGATTTTCCCAGTGTATTTTTTGAAGACATTAAGGGAATAGTTCAGCCAGAAATGAAACAAAGTGTAATGTCACCCTTACTTCACTTGTAGTTGAATGCTTCTTTAGTTTTGCGTTGGAGTTATGAGCCTAATTTAGCTAAGAAGTAAGGAAGCTCATATCTGGCAGCATTGTGCAAAGTGCATGTATTCAAAAGTAATCATTTGGCTCTGAAAAGCCAATTGTACATAATTAATTTCAAAGTACTAGCAGATAATAACATTTAAAAATGAAATACAAAAAAATATTTATACTATATCCACAACCCCTGTCAAAATGTACGGAATCACCACACTTAGAAGATGTTCACTCGGGTTTTTCACGTCGTAGCAAATAAACAAATCACAGACATGACACAAAACAATTTTCCTTTAATAGCTGAACATCCTGGCTTTTTGAAACATACCTCAAACTAATTAAATGAAATTGTTTTAATTAATGGCAAATTTATTTCAAGTAGTGTAAAAAAAATATAGGAATTTATTCATTTATTTGCTATGAAGTGAAAACAAATCCAGGTGAACATCCTCTAACTGTGGTGATTCCATCATTTTTGCCAGGGGTTGTAATATCATCTGAATCATGTCCAACATAAAAGTCAGCTTCACTAACTGAGACTGATACTGGTGTTGAGTGACACCAATCTGTGTGCTGAGAAAAAACTGATTCCGCTCCAGATTGGAGCCAAGACTGTCTTTATCTCAAATGTCATTTTGTCCATTTTATAGATAGCTGTGTAAAGCAAGTCTTTGAGATACACACAGTTTGACAGGCAGGTTTGTGATGATTTACATATGCAATTTGTACAATGCTATTAAGCTTCCATTACTTGTTGCTTAAGAGAAAAACTAAAGCCACAGACATCAAACGCAGAACATGTTTTGGCTGATCGAATACCATTGGGGTAAGAGGAAAAATTATGTGAAATATTTTGCCTGATTTTTTTATTTTTAAAAAAAAATCTTTTAAAAAGCATTTAGTCTTTCATATGTATATAAATTTGCCACTACAGTTTTCTTGGCACTTTGTTAGCAAGCCTAAACAGAACTATTTGTTGTCTTTTGAAACTGTAATAGTATTGTCATATATTTATGCCAGCTCTAACAGGGGCTTTTGAATAAGATGTGAGTTAGAACAAAGTCAGTTATAGATTATTCCTGATTAGACATTTAATATAAAGGAAAATGTTTTACCCAAACCCTTATTGTTCATGCCTGTGTTTCTGTTTGTGTTCTGCAGTTAAAAGCTTTGGGCTTCCCTGAGGGACTAGTCATTCAGGCATATTTCGCCTGTGAAAAAAACGAGAACCTAGCAGCCAACTTCCTGCTCCAGCAGACCTTCGATGACGAGTGAATGTGTAACGTGGACTGAAACACTAGGGGGCGCTGGAGAGACTGAGAGTGCTAGTTTGTGTGTAGTGTGCGCTTGTGGCAGAGTTTGAGAGATTTTAAATTGCGACTGCGAGTACATTATGTTGGAGAGAAAAGCCATGTTGTGAATTACTCTAATATCAGAGATCAGATTTCTGCCTGTATTAGATTATTTCACTTAGACTGTAGGCTGTGTGTCTCTGCTGCTGTTCTCGCTGAGCGTGCCGTGTGAATTTACAGGTTTTTATCTCTGCTCTAAGTTATTAATTAAATCCTGCCAAGACCCAAAGACCCTTGAGTATGATCTCTCATCGTGTCCTTACAGTATGTGTGGCACATGGTCTTGCTTTTTTGTTGATAATTTTCACAAATGCTCTATAATCTGTAGTCACAAATGGGATGTACCATTCTTTAAGGAACTGAATTTTATGACATTGGCTTGGAAATAACACAGTACTACCACATGTCCAGTGAATAGACAACAAATTATATTGAAACCATTCTCTCTTGCTAAAAGTCTTGACAGTGTTTGGTGTCTTATCTAGGCACCTGAATAAACAGGGATGCCAAAACTTGTCTGGATTCTCATACTAATTCACCTGCATGTAACTCTAAGTTTGAATGGGTTTACATATATGCACTAAAGGGCAAACATATGCACCAAAGACGTTTTATATGGAGAAAAACCCTTTTCCTACTTTTTGTTGAGAACAATCTCTTAGTATATTTTTTTTTATGGATTTAGAAATTATTTATTTTGCCTAACCATTTCAGAGAAGTAATTCAACAGGAGTGCCTGAATATGAGAATCGGCTGTTTTATGTTTTAAATGAAAAATACCAAAACAAATGAATTAGCTAGACATTCCCTCTGTTTTTTTTTCCATCAACATACTACTAGCTTTTATATATTTATGTCACTTTATATATTGTTGCTTTCAGCACTATACATTTCATTTTAAAACTTATATATTTCCCTTTTGCCTGTAGTTTAGCTAGCTGGTTCAATAAAATTAAATTAGTACAAATTTTAAAAAGCTGCGAGTACTCTGTGTAGTTAAGGCTTTATTGTGAATTGTTTAATTTAAAAAAAAAATGTATATCACAAATACCTTAATCCCTTTTATTTATATTTTAATAATCATGAAGCATACTTTACAGGAAAATATTGTTTAGCATTTTTTGGAACAGTTGAGATGAATGCCACGAGTTCCAGAGAGTTAAAAAAAAAAAAAAAATACCCATGTTGCACATACTGTTTTAGCTGTTACATTTTCTTTGGATTTATGTGTTAAAGTGACACTTATCCTGACATCTCTGGAACATGCCAGACATGCATATACAAATAAGCAGCATGCTTTTAACCATTGGGTTATCACATTGCAGTGTTTGTGGCTATATTTAGCCCCTGTTTTTCTCTTGCATGCTTACCCCATCCCCAGTGTCAGTGATCATCTAGGAGAGGTTATAAATATTACGGAGAACAGGAGTACCCCAAGCAACAAGTTTACGAGTGTTAGCTCAGAGACATGGCTTGTGAAAAGCAAGTGGTAGAGAGCAAATGTCCAGGTCCAGGGACCGATGACAAAGAGCTCCATGAAGAGGTCCAAGAGGATAGTGAAGATTTGATGCCAGATGTTGTGCTTCAAGTGGAGACTGAATCCTTCTTTGTAAACCGTAAGCGACTGGCCCAAGTGAGTCCATACTTCCAAGCACTGTTCTTTGGCGGAGGTCGAGAGAGCAGCAAGCGGCACATTGAAATCAAAGGTGTAGGTTTGGACCCTTTCCGCAGTCTTATGGAGTACACTCAGAACCTCAGATTACATCTTGACAGGAAGAACGTCCTGGGAGTTCTTGAGACTGCAAATTTCCTTCAGCTGGAAAAAGCCAGGCTTCTATGCTGCAAGTTCCTGGAGAGAGAGTTACACCTGAGCAACTGTTTAGGCATGATGGCCTATGCATGGCAGCTAGGCTGTCTGGAGCTTTATGCTGCTGCACGAGAAGTGGTTCTCACCCACCTACCAGCTATAGTTTCTGAGGAGGACTTTATGCACCTCTCCAAGGAGACCATTGCCGACCTCCTTGCTAGTGATGACCTTTTTGTTCCACGGGAAGACTTGGCCTTTGAGGTTACTTTGCGCTGGGCGACATATGACCCTAGTCGTGAGGATGACTTCCTGGAGCTGGCAGGGCTGGTTAGACCTGAGAGCTTGAGTCTGCCATACATCACAGATCTCCTGACCAAGATGAAAAGTTCTGACCCTCGTGCCAAGCTCATCTGCAAACTGAACAATCATATCCCCACCAGCTGGACCATGGGCAGATCAATGCCCAGAACTCGGTCAAGAGAGATGCTGTTTGTGCTTGGTGGACCACATGAACAGGGCCAGCAGTCTTTTTACCAGTTCAACCCACGCAGTGGAAGGTGGCAGTCTTTGCCACCTTTACAGAGGAAGTGCTTAACACAGTACTCAGTAGCAGCAGTAGGTAACAAATCTTTTTTTTACCACTCACTGTATATCTGGCATGACATCATCACTCCTTTGGATCTTTGGTTTTATATGAAAAGTTGTTCAGTCCACTAAGGCCCAACCCTGCTCCAGGAGATCAACACTCTTGTTACATTAAGTTGCAACCTATTCTAACATCTCTATATTTTGCTTAACTGGATCAAGTACATTTCCAGGGGCAGGATTGGACTCTGTTTCATAAAACATCTTAGCTCTCGCTGTCTCAGATTGACCAACACCATCAACTTCTTCAAGGTAACAACGTGGTGGTGACTGGTGGCTACTTCCGGGAGGTTCTGTGGTACAGTGTGGACTGGGTTCGGATTTATGAGTGCAGCAACGAGCGCTGGGTGGATGGTCCAGCATTGCAGAAATCCAGGCACAGCCACTGTTCAGTGGCACTTGAATTCCAGGTCTTTGTGCTGGGAGGCAGCATGGATGAGGGGCTTGCACCTGATGTGGAGAGGCTAGTGCTGGGAGCAGACTGCTGGAACAGTGTTAGTCCCATGATACGAGTAGTAGAAAGAGCAGCTGCGGTTGCTATGGGCTCCTGTATCTATGTGGCTTGTGGTTTGGATGAAAACGGAGAGGTATACAGTGGAATTCAGAGGTATAAGACCGAGGTTGACCAGTGGGATGTAGTATCCTATTCTCCATTTCCACGGTACGGAAACAAAATTGTAGTATTTTGTTAACAACTAATCTACAACATATGCCACTGACAGCTAATAGAAATATACAGATGTTACCAAGCTGCTTTGGCAAATGAGCTTAATGAAAAAAAAAAAAAAAAGCCATATTCTATTCAATTCCTTGCACCACCGAGATTTTTAAAAAAATTATACCTTATTCATATCAGTCAATTATTTGTGCACATGGATACAATATTACTGTGGTGTTTCTTTTGCTTCTTCTCATCCATCCCTAGTTATGACCTTCTCGCCACTGAGCTCAATGGTGCCATCTATCTGCTTGGAGGTAAGGCGCTGCGGCTGGATGTTGATACTGACGAGTGGACTGTTCTGGAAGAGGAATTTCTAGACAGAAAGTTCTTCACTGGCTGTTCTACTGTGAATGGACAAATCTACTTGATTAGTGAGAGAAAGATTAACAAAGTTTCTACAAACATGGTACTCTTGGACCTGTACACTGACACTTGCATAGAAATGAATGATGCAATACCATGCCCTGTCCCCATACGAGGTTGTGTCACGGTCCGCTTGATGGACAGATGAATCAGATCATGAATCAGATTGTAAATTGGTACATTAATAGCAATACCATGCTGCATCCTTCATCAGTCATTTTACAGTTTTTGTTATACATAATTTCTTTCAGATGCATGATTAAACAATACCACAAACTTTTTCAATTGCAATTAAAAAAAAAAATAGAGAGTCAGATCCTATCAATTAGGAAAAAGGAGTGGTTGTTTTAGCACTTTTGTATTGATTTATTTATGTTAAAGTAAATAAAGAGAATACACCTGGAGCTTGTATAACAACCGGGTGTGGCATATCACCACTATAGCCATGCATTTTCCCTCACAGACTTACCAATAAATGCCTCGTCTGGTATCACTGCAACATAAATGACAACAAACATGGGGCTTCAACTACACAGTGAAGTAACTGAGATTATTTATACAGAAAGAAATTACAAGTCAGTTACGAACAAGGACCAGGACCAGCTCCATAGCGTATTCCTATTGTTAGGTCATTAAAGGCAAAACTGACCCCAGACCAGCATTGTACTCTTAAGATATTTCATAAGTACAAGGCCCTGCAGATAGTGGCTCACAAGCAGAAGGTTCAGTATTAACAACAGTGCAAATAACAGACAAGCTAAGTAAGCACCTGCAATAGAATGGCCACATGCCTATTGGATAGCACAATACAAACCACTTCCTCTTTAATGTGCTTCAAGCAAATTAAACTCAGGGGGCCATGTGACCAGAGTCATACCAATACTTTTCAGAATAAAATGGCTCTGGGTAAGGTGATTTTAGAGCTATACATCAGTATTCAAGGCATTGTTCAGTATTCAATCGCAACAGTCACTGTTGCTAGCCTTGTTAATATTTTTGTCCAAACTATACTGTTAATGATTGAGGTAAGGGCACATACTAAACTATGCTTTAAATATTGGTATGGATTATTTGTTCCCATCAGCTCCTGAACTGTTTCCAAAGCCAATCTGTTTTAAAGAAGCAAAATGAGCAGTCCCGTCCGAATTATCAGACAATGCTATTATTCCTAGTATTCGTAATAATAAGATAACCAAATGTTTAAGAGCAAACACACTGCTCAGATCATATGGACACAACAAGGACTCTTTTGGTCTTGTAAGGCAAGCTGAGTTGCAGATACTGCAGAAAGAGCTGAGCAAGCAGGTCCGCATAATGCAAAGCACTAAGATCTCATGAATCAATAAATCATGAAAGGCATCTATCATAGAGAGAAGTTGCCAAGTCAAGAAGGTCAGTGCTGAGTCCATCACTAAGCACGGATGAGTCTTCTCAAGTAAAAGAAAAAAGTATGAACATATGAATATGTAGAAAAACATTGGTGATGATTCAGATTTAAGAAGGTAAACCCAGTGCCATTTTGGGATTTCTAGTGTGAAAATTCAACAGTGCAAAGAATGAAATACTGGGATCCCTCTGTTAGAAAAAGCTACCTAAATGTTATCTGTCTTTTCTACATTATAATACTGAATAACTTCATTAGAAACATACGATTAAACAACATTTAAGTTTATATGCAAACGTTTTCTGAGCTACGCCTAAATTGTAGGGTTCTTTTTGTTTGTACTTTTTTAAAAATGCCATTATTTCTTGCTAGGAATGTAATGCATTCCATATGCTGGATTTATTTCACAATTAACACTCCCTTTAAGAATACTCTCTATAATAGAGAGTAATACCAACACACTTAGAATATTTAAGTGAATACTCCTTTTTTTTTTTTTTACACTAAATCTTTTGCAAGTGGTGTTAGTACCATGGATGAGACCATGGAGGAGTATTTTGAAGTTCCTTTACTGAAAAAAAGAGTGGATGAATGTTTGCTCCAGTTTTCCATTAAACTGTCTGCCTCATCCTAAAACCTATACTGTGTAAAGGCTGTAGTGTTTAATTCACATCATAAATTCACACATTTTCAATATATTAAAACAATTGCACAAACCCAAAAAGGGTTTGATTCTTTTCTTAGTACAGGGAAAAGTGTCAAACTGATGAATGTGTTAAATGCAATATAGATGTAATGGATAGAGATTAGATTCAAAAGACTTGGAGTATCCCTTTAAAACACAGTAAAGACTGCTGCTGTGTACCTTTCATGAGAAATAAACAGATTTCAAGAATACCTGAAATTCCTATCTTATACTGTTAAAACAGTGCATAAAAATGCTCTTATGTGTATTTTTTATGTAAGGATGGCTTGTAATAAATATTAACAGTGAAGTGGAGGAGGAATACTATCTGGCTTTTGGCAGTCTGCTGTTCATGTTTCTCCTCTGATGGGTCAGGTTGTTGAGGACACAGTTGTCAGCCAGTGAGCCGAGCTTGGAGTTGAGGGTTCCCTTGCTCTGCTCCCAGCAACACTCTCCCTCCATGCCACTGTCCTCTCCCTCCTCTTCTACATCGCTCTCGTCATCGCTCCGCTCGTCCTTCTCCACCTGAGCGTAGTACAAAATGTTATGAACTCAGTGGTACTAATATTGCCTGCTACATTTATAACAACAGCTTTTGGTAATATTCCATACTTTGCCCAAGAAGATGAATTTGTAGAGCATCCGCAGAATGAGATAAGCCCAGAAAATGTGCAGTGCCTGCAGCACCAGCAGGAGGCCATTGAAGAGGTAATAACCAGGGAATGGCTTGAAGAAATCCAATGACTCCACGAATGTTGAGTAAAGCACCCTAGTGGGCAAAGAGAAAAGATTAGTCCAGTAAAATGAACTAAGAACCAAATCCTACTCTCGAGTCCAGTCCCTCAAGTCTCACCTTCACACTAGCAAGCAACAAGTCACTCATGTCAATCATAGTTTGTCTCTTGTGGACATGTGGCCCCCGGTAATGTCGCTTGTGGGCATGCACTGTACAGCGTTTTTTTTATTTTTATTTTTTTTAGTTCCAATGACAAACAGAAGTAAAGCCTACACCACACTATATGATTTGTAAACATCACTTGTTTAAAATATAATTAAGTTTGAATTACACGTAAACTACTAGGCATCGTAGTAGCTTTCTTGGTCGATTAGCAAAACAAGCTAACTGTACTAGCTGTCTACACCAGAGGCAGCAACAATCTCTGCTACTTCCTTCCAAGCTTTATTTTGCTTTGTCATGTCTGTATACCCATTTAATTAGAGGTTCCATATGACAGGAAAAGATTAACAACTGTTCACTCTTCAATTTTTCCTCATTAAACAGTAAATGGGAACTGCAGGTATGAACTAAAGTTGTGAGTGGGGAAGTGAAGAAGTGTCGTACCACAAGCTCCAGAGGACTGGTCAGAGGAATTATATGAGCCAGTTGTTCGGATTTGTCACTTTACTGTATCATACCTAATTTGCATGGAATTGAAAAAAAAAAATTCAAACGTTGCTTGTCGTGCTGTCTCTCGCTGCTGTTTCTGAAATCACGGCACTCACAAATGTTGCTTGTTGCTTGTTAGTGTGAACAAAGGGTTACCTTTGCTCTCATATCTCATCATATCTCAGATCTGTAAACTACTTCTCAAGCTAAATTGAAATCAAATCCTTAATGGAGCCTCACTAATTTATTAAATTATCTCTAAGATTATGGCTGCCTTAATGACACGTGTGGTCTTTATTTTATGATAAACAACGAATCATTTTCATATCATATTTCTACATCAGAGCATGTGAAATTCATGCAAGTCCAAGTCCAGTTAGTTGCAGTACTGGACTTTATATCACAGGTATGTACTGTACATGCTAGATTTGTGCCAGTTAGGCTCAGTTATATGTAACAGAGGAACAAATGCACCCTGTTACATCATGGATTGAGGCAGGGCTACAGATACAGCAAGAGAAGCATAAACCCTGGTTTGTAAAGTTGGACATAATACATCGGAGAAGTAATTTGTCAGTCCGTACAGGATTTCGCTGAGGTTTTTTGTGATTGTTGTGGTCAAAAATGCTTGATTTTACTTCGGTTTTTTTCAAAATTTGCGATGCAACTTTTTTGTGTTTTTTGTGGGGGTTTTTTGTGGAAAACTACTTGAATTGGCAAAACTGCAATTGCACAAAATTCTTTGCATGGTTTTTCGTAGTGATGTTTGTTGGTAAATGTGACCTTTTAGCTGTACTCACGTTTGACGCATGTGAATCGAAGAGGGCTTTGGCTGAATGCATGTCACATGACGTGTCTTGGCTCAAATCTGCAGAAATTCTGTGGTAATTTAGAAAAATTGCAAGCTCCTCCACATATTGTGGAGTTTGCTTGATTTTGCGTTAATTTCTGCAATTGCAAAATACCAAAATCCTGGAGGGACTGATTTGTATTAATAACCTAAAGCTGTGATTTGGATTTACAACTCAGTTCCTTCGCCTTTTTAAAAATTGTTTTAGCTATTTGCAGTCAAAAATGCGGTAACATGGCATTGTGAAAAATGCAAATAATAGAAATCAGTACAAAGTCGCAGCACCAAAAACGTTCATTCATCAAAATGATCAGTTCTAAAAAATAACAGACTGTATCTTCTGAAAGAGACAAAAGTCTTCTCATTATTTTTTTCACAGACTGAAAATGCCTCACAGATTTACAGTGATATTGGCACATTTACCTGCATGGAAAGACAATAAGGCGAGTTCCCAGGAAAACCACAGCAAAAACAACAAAGAGGCTGTCGCATGTCTTCTTCCAGCCAGCGTAGTTAAACATCTTAGCAGACTGTGAACATAACAGAAAAAAGAAAAAGATTTGAAATGACTCCAAATTTCCAATAAATTAAAATGTTTTTTTTTAAATAATAAAAACTAACATAGCAATTAAAAAGTGTATACAACATCAACATAGTTAAATTGGAGTAGTTAGAATGGAGGAAAAACCTTTAAAAACATTACCAGGCTTTTTAGGCTTAATTAACTGTCACAGAAAACACTTAGATGTTACCATGATTGTAATCACCAGGGAGATTTTTAAAAAGATTATCACAGGCAGGTGGTACATCCTGAAAAGATAAAATCACTACAAGTGAATTTACAAGGAGGGCTGAGGATAACCTATCAAGTAAAAAAAACACCAACCCAGAAAGCCTAGCCTACTGTGATAATTGGGTAGGTTGCTCAAGACTCTTGTGTTGTTGTATTTAGGTCTGCCTGAGTGGTGTAGCAGGCTGAGGGTCTTGGACAGAGGGCTGTTAATCAAGGTTACTCATTAAAATATTAGACTACACATCAGATCTGTCCGATCATCAAGTTTATCTGGTGCCTGAACATTGTTCTATCATACCCTCATTAGACCACAGTGCTTTTGAATTCTTGGCAGTGATTAATTTTCTAACAGCAGCTCTGACAGTAGTGCCAGCTGTAATTCATATGATAGGTTTATATTAATGTGCTCATTCTCATATGTTATCATTTCTACAATAAAAGCTACAGTTACTACACTGCAGTACAGGGAAGACAATGAATAATCTACATATGTAATCTACATACTTCATAGCTATACATTTTATGAAGAGATTAAAATATGTTGTTATTTAACAAATGTATAATGTAAAAAATGTATTTTGTATAATATGACATGTATAATTGTTGACATGGGAGACGTTTTCTGTAAGCTGATGTTAATTTAACATTTCTGGAAGGAGTCTTCTGAGAATGTCTTCAGGACAGAGAAGAGATACAAATGCATCTGGTGAAGGAACAACTGTTTATAGCTGCTATGACGTGAGAGAATAACAGGACCTAACCTGTAACTAGAAATGGTTAAAAAGCACAATGTGTCGTTCATTAATAAATTCAAATTGTAATTATTTGCAAACTGCTGTGGTATAAGAAGAATTAAACCTGTTGGGATGTGCTGTTATAAGAAATGAGTCCACTTCAGGGTGGTAGCAGTAACTACACTTTGTGTCCAGCATGCCTAGTCCTGTTGTATTCCTCGCTTAATCCTTTAAATACATTTTTATTCCTGCTGAAATATTACACTGAGGTTCTTTATATTTTAGATTATGGACAGTTCCCCTGCAAAAATAATATCATCGTTGTTAGTGGTGAGGGGATCATTTTTACGCAAGTGTTACACAAGATCAGGACTGATAACAATAGTCTGGTAAAGCACAAGCAGACATCATAAATTATTCATACATTGTACTACATATAGTGGTCCTAAATACCAACATTAACCTCATTAGAAGGTAATTCAGGTTCCCTGTGGCTTACAGTAAGAGTAGTTTAAACAGGCTGAAATTTCTGCCAACTGCACATAGTTCAAATTTAGATACTATATCTGTCATGGGAAGAGAATTTGGTAAAGCAGGTTTTGGAAGAAACAGTCACAAGGAGCGACCAGAATGTAACGTGGAGTACCTCCAACAGGAAGTCGGATGAGTCGTGCAGCAGCATCACAACTGTTCCAACCCGTACAAAGTTGGCGCAGTAGGAGAAACTAATCAGTGAGATGGTCGCAATGTGATGGATGATCTGCTCCTTGAAGTCCTGCAGGCATCAGACATGAAATTAAGCTGTAGCTCATGTGGTAATGGGTTCAATCATAGCTGACAACTTTAGCAACCTATATAAGCATTATTACATTTTTTTTTAAAAGAAACACGAAACAACTATATAATAAAAGTAATCTTACAGGTAAATAGTTTCATTTAATGTAGATAATAGCTTTTTTCCAGTGTTCTCTTTTTCTGTGGCTCTTTTAACTGTGTCTGAATCTCAAATACTATTACATTTGTGGATATAGTGCACTACATAGGCTCAATGCTACTATGCTATATCTAGTATGCATATGTAGTGAATACAAATATATTTGGGATTGAGCCTGTGTATTAACAAGTATTAAATAAAATTGGTGATGCTACTACTATTGTCTAAATAACTCCCCAACTGCCATATTTCTAATTAATATGTCAGTAGTTACAAAAAAACTTGCCATATAAGCTTAATCTCTAGTCTATATGACTCTATAAGCCTATACGATACATCGCAATACACTTAAAGAGGCCAGTTAAGTTTAGATGAGATACAATGCAATATGACAACAAAGTGATTAACTACTGTGCAGATGTCTTGGTTTTAATTCCCTACCATTCCCTGCCCTGAGCCTGCCCTGCCCCCATTTAGTACAAATCAGAGGCGTACAGTATCTCACAAAAGTGAGTACACCCCTCACATTTTTGTAAATATTTGATTATATCTTTTCATGTGACAACACTGAAGAAATGACACTTTGCTACAATGTAAAGTAGTGAGTGTACAGCTTGTATAACAGTGTAAATTTGCTGTCCCCTCAAAATAACTCAAAACACAGCCATTAATGTCTAAACCGCTGGCAACAAAAGTGAGTACACCCCTAAGTGAAAATGTCCAAATTGGGCCCAAAGTGTCAATATTTTGTGTGGCCACCATTATCTTCCAGCACTGCCTTAACCCTCTTGGGCATGGGGTTCACCAGAGCTTCACAGGCTGCCACTGGAGTCCTCTTCCAATCCTCCATGAAGACATCACGGAGCTGGTGGATGTTAGAGACCTTGTGCTCCTCCACCTTCCATTTGAGGATGCCCCACAGATGCTCAATGGAGTTTAGTTCTGGAGACATGCTTGGCCAGTCCATCACCTTCACCCTCAGCTTCTTTAACAATGTGATCATGCTGGAATATTGCCCTGCAGCCCAGTCTCCGAAGGGAGGGGATCATGCTCTGCTTCAGTATGTCACAGTACATGTTGGCATTCATGGTTCGCTCAACGAACTGTAGCTCCCCAGTGCCGGCAGCACTCATGCAGCCCCAGACCATGACACTCCCACCACCATGCTTGACTGTAGGCAAGACACACTTGTCTTTGTACTCCTCACCTGGTTGCCACCACACACGCTTGACACCATCTGAACCAAATAAGTTTATTCTGGTCTCCTCAGACCACAGGACATGGTTCCAGTAATCCATGTCCTTAGTCTGCTTGTCTTCAGCAAACTGTTTGCGGGCTTTCTTGTGCATCATCTTTAGAAGAGGCTTCCTTCTGGGACGACAGCCATGCAGACCAATTTGATGCAGTGTGTGGCGTATGGTCTGAGCTCTGACAGGCTGAAACCCCAACCCTTCAATCTCTGCAGCAATGCTTGCAGCACTCATATGTCTATTTCCCAAAGACAACCTCTGGATATGACGCTGAGCACGTGCACTCAACTTCTTTGGTCGACCATGGCGAGGCCTGTTCTGAGTGGAACCTGTCCTGTTAAACCGCTGTATGGTCTTGGCCACCGTGCTGCAGCTCAGTGTCAGGGTCTTGGCAATCTTCTTATAGCCTAGCCATCTTTATTTGGAGCAAAAATTCTTTTTTCAGATCCTCAGAGAGTTCTTTCCCCTGAGGTGCCATGTTGAACTTCCAGTGACCAGTATGAGGGAGTGTGAGAGCGATGACACCAAATTTAACACATCTGCTCCCCATTCACACCTGAGACCTTGTAACACTAACAAGTCACATGACACCGGGGAGGGAAAATGGCTAATTCGGCCCAATTTGGACATTTTCAATTAGGGGTGTTCTCACTTTTGTTGCCAGCGGTTTAGACATTAATGGCTGTGTGTTGAGTTATTTTGAGGGGACAGCAAATTTACACTGTTACACAAGCTGTACACTCACTACTTTACATTGTAGCAAAGTGTCATTTCTTCATTGTTGTCACAAGAAAAGATATAATCAAATATTTACAAAAATGTGAGGGGTGTACTCAATTTTGTGAGATACTGTACAAGACCACCTTATCAATGGGCCAGTCTCAGTGAAGGAGGTTTGGCTTCCATGTCTGTCAGTACTGATTAAGGTTGTCTGGCATCTGTCTCTGTAAGTAACAGTGACACACCACCTTCACTGTAACCGACCGGCACAGAGACCACGCCTCTTTCACTGTTTTCCTTGTATTAGACATCAGATGTCTGTTGTCAGTGTCAGCTTAAAAATCCTAATAAAAATCTGATCAACTGATACACCACTGATCTCACTTTGCGTTTGACATCCACAGAGACACACAGCAGCAACGACCAGTAGAAGCTGAGCTCCAGAATGTAGTACCAGTAGTGCGAATCAGCCACAGGCTACAATGAGGCACAAACAGAAGGGGAGAGACAGAGGAAGAAATAAAAAATGAATGACGCATGAACAACACAATGTGTATATTCACCTGTTCAGCTCTTTACAATACTCTCTTTTCTATTGTTTTACATTCTGAATCCTCCATATTTCTAATTCTGCTACCAGTTTAGGACTGTGCAAACTGCATGCCTAAATCATCAAACACACTTAAATCTGCTATATTGTTTTGGATCTCACACACACTTCACACACATGCTTCTGTTGTTTCTCTATCCCTAAAGATGGACAAAATGTGAAAAAGGTGTAGCCAGAAACACATTTTTCTGCAAAACCTGTGCTTGCATACCGAATGATATCTCCTGAGCTAAGTCTATAAGATTTTATTTTGCAGTTTGCACAGTGCAAAACTGCTAGATATAAATACCCCACTCCTTTTTATGATCTGATTTCCATGTGCTGCTTTAGAGAAAGCAAAAAAGCAAAGCTGTGCCTTTCTCATTTAATTTCTCAGCACATACCAACAACACAAAAGACGAAATGCAAAGACCACTCACTTGTTTGGGGTATCCACGCCAGCACTCGCGGTAGTGCCAAAACCAGGCTGTCTGTGTGGGAGAGAAGAAAACAATTTACACTTAGTCCCTTAGCAGAACTAATTTAGCGGTTACACAGCCATGAAGGTGAATTCTTATGCAGTCACCATTTTTTGCATTAAAAAAAAATTTGTTCTTCAATATTATGGGCTCTTGTGTTTATTAATTATGGGCTATTTATCTTCTATTTAAACTATTCACAAGATTACATGTTTAGGTACATTGGCAGCTGAGAAAAAGCACTGAAGCATGGTGCTGGTAGCATCATAGACTGTAATGTGGCTAATTAAATTTCCCAGAGAGAAAAAAAAGGTGATGGATCTGACATCTCACATCAATCAAGAAGGTGAGTCCTGCCGTGAATGCGATGAGGTAGAAAACAAACCTCCACCTGCAAATAGAGACAGAGACAGATTGTTTGAAATATATCACCATTGCTCTCTTCCTCATTTTCATTCATCATTCGCATGAGTCAACCCAACTTAACAACCATGATAAATGTGTGAAGAGGCTAAATTTGCTCACGAAGCTTCGCAGAACTTCTTGGTATTGCTCGGCTTGTCCTGGTTGCGGCGAAGCCTGAGCCAATTCTGAATCTGACGCATTGTGAGTCCACAATGCTTCTCCAGGCCCATGAGCTCGCTCTGAATGGAGGAAAATGGCACTGTTACTTTACAGCAATCAAGCTAATGTACTTTTTGATGGGTAATAATGCATGAAACCTGTATTAACACTGAATCAGAGTTATGCAATGGCCTGTAGCATTGTGGGCCATAAATTCTCAATTCTGATTGGTCAGAAGCTGTTGATTAATTTTCTTAAACAGCAGCTCTCAGGGTAGTTCTGGCTACAAGACATTTCTCTAGGCATTTGCATAGCAGAGGCACACATAATTTAAGCCTAAAAATACATTTTTAAAGTAATGTTTTAAAGAAAACTGTAGAATCATTGTCAAGTTGATATGGTAAAGAATTTGGCAGGAAGGATGAACAATGGGATGTAAGAAGACTCCAGTGTTAGAACTTTTTAAGTGAAATGGGAAGCTGCTCATGTAAACTAAACTTCATGGTGTAGGGGAAGTCTGCAGGGCAAACACCTTTGTGCTTTGTGGGGATTCAGTGACATGACAAGCTGCATTTTTTTTTGTCTCATTAACTTAAAAAAATAAAAGCTGGTAAGGAAATGACTGTTAATAGCTGTTACAATGTAGATGATAACTGGGGCAATTTTTTCTGCCAATTTTACAACATTAAATGTAACTACAAATGGATTTTAAAAATTGTGATGCATTGTTCTTAATGCGATTAAATCTGTTAGAAATATAAATGTGCAAATTGTTGCCATATTGCTGTGGTAGAAGACACTCCAGAGTGGCTGTACATCACTCTGTTGTTGATTATATTTCCAATAGAAGGCAAGTTTTATTGCTTGCTAATATGTGCTTTAAAGGTCATGCAAGGAAGAATCTGACAGTGTCAAATATGGACTAAAATGACAAACTGCTTTGTTCAGCATTGAGCATTTGATCCATGAGCAAACAGAAAATGAAAATGTGAGGTTTGCAAATAAGCAACAAGGCTTATTAGCAGAACGAAGAATCCTTTATCGCAGAGCACACTTTAGTCAAATGAAAAAAAAAGGTCTCACTACAGTCCTGTTTTAGGAATAGCTGATGAATTATGCAAGGTGGCGTTTGAGTGACACAAACTAACAAATCACACAGAAAGTCTCTACAATCTTGCACATGAAGGTGGGCAAGTTATGCCTTGTTGTAACTTGTGGGCAAGTTGCACTACTGGTACTACGTTCTGGATGCAACCTTTCCTGGGAATTTATGAGAGTTTTACAGCAGAATTCATATTGAAATTGGGTGTAAATACAAATGAAAGTGACAGCCACTTCTCTCACAGCCACCCAGTTATTTTGAAAGGTGTATCTGTATAATCGAAGTGATTTTAGATGGTTTTGTAATTTCAGCATGATTTGTACATTTATTTGGTAAAATAAACTCTTATTGCAACATTTTATGAAATTGTTTAAGTAGAAGTGCTTTGAGCCATACAATGTCTTTCAAGGGGACTGCATGATTTGTAACATTAGCCTTATAGAATTAGTGCAAACTGAAAAAGCACACTTTTGTCACCAATCATGTTTAATGCGCTTCATTTAATACATGTGGGCTGAGAGCTATATTGTGTATAGTTGTTTAAATTTTTTTTTTCCACAAATATTAGCTTTAATTTTGAAACTAGCTAAATTATTTTGCAGGATGTTGCTGGATAAGACTGAAGCACAGGGGTTTAAGTTACAATTATCATAGCACTGTACATTGCTCTAGCACAGTTATGAGACTGTTATGGAAATGTCAATTTCAAATTAGGTAAAATTTTAATAATATATTTTTTTAAACAAAAACTAAATTAATTAAAACATGATCATTACAACGTGATAGAAGATGACTCAGTTACTCATGAGTCCTGTCATGCGGTAAAAGTTCATTGTTCAATTTCCAAAGCAGGACACATTTTAAAAGTACAGCATGGAGTATTTAAACTATTACCACTTTGCACAATGTACAGCATAGCCCACATAGATACATTTAATACCTTATTCGAGATATATATATGTACAGTTGCAATCAAACTTATTCAATCCCCATTGAAAATCAGGTTTACTGTGACAATATTTACAGCTGTGTGCAATGAACAAATCAAACAAAAGCAACTGAAATAGTTAAACACGATGGATGCTTCAAGTTGTTTCCCCAAATTCAACTGAAAATGCAACTTATAATGATTTCTCCAGTTTCAAAATTATTCAACCCCCTGAATAGAATCCCTCACAACTACAACATTATTCTCCACTGACCTGCGTAAAGTGTTTTTTCCTCTGCATGTAAAAAGCCTCCAGCTTGGGGTTGGGTAGCACTCGGACCTGCACCCTGTCAAACACTCCCAGCTTCCTGCTTAGCGGCAGAGCCACCACCCTGAGAAAACAGACAGATTAGCATTAAAAGACTTAAACCTTTGCCACAGGTCAAATTAATGTCTCAGTGCCTCAACACACTGAGGCCTGACACTTTCTCCTCTACATCAGTACAGACATTTTTGCTTAAAACTGAAATGGCCTCAAAGTGCATCCTGTACACTGATTGACAAGGTGTGTATGTGTAATTCAAGAGGCTTGATTAGGTGAGAGTAGGCAATCGGAAGATCCGGTGATAAGGTTAGTTACAGGGAGAGCTCCAGTTTCAGGACTAAGGCAGGAACTGGACTGCTTGATTGTGGTCTAGCCAATTCGGTTAGCTAACTTCAGTAAAAAAAAAAAAATAAATAAAAAACCTGTATGTGGTTAACTAAAAGTGTTAAGCTAAAGAATGTTTTTCTTCTTGTAACCATTAAACGCTGTTTAAAATCACCCAAAACGTCATTACATGTTTTTAAGATCGAATCCCAGCTTGCTTTGAGCAACTACATTAATGTATAGTGATACTAGGACTGCATTTACACTTGCCTATTTCATTGCTCCTGTATATGGATTGTATCCTGATAGGATTTCAACCACATGCATTTACACATGTAGCCAAATACATCTCCAGTCGGCTGGACTGAAATCCAATGGCTGTACTGTGTGTTAATTTCCAAATCTTCCAAGAACACAAATACTGTTGTCAGGTTTCAGTTGTATTTTCAAAAAAATGTTGTTGTTTTTATTTTGACAATCAATGTTTCACTTCCTAAATGCATCTGCATAAACACCTCCATACCAGTAACAACTGACCTTTCGAAAGCAAAGCGGACAGCAATGAACCCCAGTGCCAGAGGAAGAGCGACAAGCAGGTCGCAGGGAAGAGGCTGGTGATTGCCCCCCGTTGTGCCGTTGTCAATGTCGTGCCATGTAATAGTTGGAGGAAGCCAGAACTCCTGCGACCACAACCACTGATTCAACAGCTTCTCCATCTTACAAACAGATAGGAGACAAAAAGACTTGTTAGAGGAACAATTATTTTAAGACCAGCACAGTGCCACAGTGTCTAGTGTTGTGGCTTCAAATGCTTCAGGGTGCCTGTTTCAATCCTAAGCTCGGTTTATTTTTGGAACAGGGGTTTTACCATGTTCTCCCCGTGTCCATGTGGGTTTCCTCAGTGTACTCCTGTTTCCTCACGCCTCCCAAAAACATGGCATTAGATGGACTGATGATTTCAAACTGCCCCAAGGAATTAGTGTGTGCGTGTGTGTGTGTGTGTTGCCCTGTAATGGACTGACATCCAGGGTGAAATGTCCTATCTTGTCAGTGTCTCCTACCCCTGACAGGGATAAAGCTGTCACTGAAGATGAATGAATGAATTATTTACTGGACATAGTAATGAGTAATAATAATAATATCATTAAAAGAGACATAATCTAAAGAAAAAATAGAGACTTGTGTAACAGCTCAGTTTTTGCTGGTAGAGCAGGTCAAAGCCATGACGTCAGCACCAGCCTGCGAGTTTTAACCCTCGCAGCTCGTGTACATCATAGCAACAGCATTTAACATCCCATTTTATAAAATATAGGTAATAAATATGGACAAACCATATTCAGGGGGAATGTAATCCCTGAATAACATGAACATCTTGCTGAATTCAGTCAATACCAATGGCCTGTTATTATCTACTATAGATAACAGAACGATTATTTTTTAATTCCATTACCTGTCCACGGTTCGATTATGGTGATGATGGAGTAAAACAGAGAAGTCTGAATTATTCACCGTTATCACCTTCTTCCTCTATAAACCTTTTATCCGTTACGTTCCAAGACTCTCATAATCGATTTAAAACAAATAAATAAATAACCGTCATTTTCTCTGGAACATTCGCGACCCACACGCGCGCGCCGACAGTCTTTCAGTTCCCGAATACACGAAATATATAATCTTAATGTTCAAAATAAAACCGAATAAAATGAGCAATATCCTGCGTTTGGGAGAGAGAGAGAGAGAGAGAGAGAGAGAGAGAGAGAGAGAGAGAGAGAGAGAGAGAGAGAACGAAATAAAGAGTGTTGGAGACGATGGAATTTCACCCCCTTTTCAGTTCATTAGCGTAAGGTGCAATTCTCGGTGCAGGTGATATTCTGCGCCATCTGCTGGCCAGTAATGGTGTAAACCCAAGTAACAAATTCTGACTTACATCGCAAGACATTTGAGGGACAGGCATGAGACGGGACAAGGGGTGAGCAGAGGTGGCCAGTGCCAGTCCAGCGTGAAGCATGGCCACCCCAGTAAAAAAACATCATCACTTACTTTCAGTAATGAATGCTGGTAAGGCAGAATATGCACAGAAACCCTGCACAGACAGTAACCCAGGATCAGGATCAAACAGGAGAATCTGGTGCTGTGATGAGGATGAGGATGCTGATGATTATTTTAGGGATGCACCGAATGTTCGGCAACCGAAATTATTCGGCCGAAAAAAAAGGACTTTCAGTGTTCGACCAAATAAGTGAAAAGCCCGAATAGATTTGACCAAATATTGACGTGTTTGATGACGCGACTAAATAGCCTAGCAACCAGAGTGAGACGCGCTAATATCACGACCTCCACTTCCGGCAGCGCTCGGAGAGGTGAGGGGGCGCGCGCATGCACGAGCTACGTACACGAGTTGTCATCGAGCGCATGCTCTTCGGATGTTGAACAACCGTGACATTGTTTACTCTGGAAACGTGCGTTTGATTTGTTTCTGTTACGTCGCAAGACGTAACGGAGTAGAGTATGGAAGCAGGTAAAGACGTATTTATTTAAGGCCAGGCAGACAAATCCAAATCGTAATCCAAAAAACGTAGTTAAGACAGGCAAAGGGTCGGGCGATCGGCAAACAGGCATAAACGGGGCAAAGCTGGAATCAGAGCCGGGGTCACAGAAAACAGGGTCAAAACACAAAACAACAAACATGAACTAGTACTATGGACTGGGAGCGGAAAACCCAGCGGGGACTAAATGAACTAATCTATAGTTTAAACTAACTAAATCTATCAAGGATCATAATATTAACAACGTATCTAGCTATACTATATCCACTTTAATACTCCGCGAGGTGTACAGGTATACAGGTGAGCGGTATATATCCCCAAAATAATCAGCCGAATAGAACCATTTTTTGCACTCTTGTCAATGCACTTTTTAATGCACTTTTTGTTGTAGGCTACAGAATTTTCCATTCTTTCAGCAGTCAGTTATAGGGCTAACATAGGCTATTCAAGGGGGGCTCAAAGATGACCACATCAAAATATTTGTATTTTACTAATTTATTTATTTAAAGTTATATTGTGCCTTGTTGGTAGCCTACGCCTGCTGGAATGAAAAAAAAAATGTTCAGTCTTAAATAAATATTTTGAAATTGTAGTTTTTGTAATGATTTTTTTTTTCTTCGAAAAGCAAGACAAAATTGTAAAAAGCACATTTTGACTATTTAATATATGGTGAAAAAATGGCAAAATAAATGGAAAAAACGCGAAAAAACGTGTTTGATATTCGGCCTTCGGCCAAGTTTTTCATTATATTCAGCTTCGGCCAAGAATTTTCATTTCAGTGCATCCCTAATTGTTATTATTATTATTATTATTATTAGTCAGTGTGGTTACCAATGACACGAAACACTTGCTAAAGCCCCAAATCCTCTCTCATTATGGCACCGCAACACACTGATTAATCTCAGACTTTACACCAGAAATCAGTCACCAATACAAGATTACAAAATCAAAGAATTGGCATTCAAACAGCTCAAAAGCTCGCCAAGTACAACAGACCTGTCTCCAAAGGACAATACAATAAAACCCTACACAATATTAACAGACATTACATACAAACATTCTAATATCTTTTCATTTAATTGTACAGTAAAAGTACAGTACATTACCTTACATTAAATGAAAGTATATTAGAATTCAAATTTAAAACGTCAGGTGAGCTTACTGAGATAGCTAATTGCTAATTGTACAAAATAATCTCTGAAGCAGGTTAAACATCAGCTGCAGTCCTTGGTGTTGAGCTTGGCTATTATCTTAATGTATACACTCACAAATATGTACAAGGTAATCAGTGTAGATCTTCTCAATCCTCAAGATTCATCTTCAGAGGAATTCCAAGCATTTTATTGCTATATCACCTGACAGACTAAAGAAAAACTATTGTTCAAACATGGCAGTTTACCTGGCATTCTCGATACTGGTATGTTGGAGGTGACTCACCAGTAGGTGTATTGGTATTGTTTGCGAAAACCTGTTTCATGAGTTAAAGGAACACTTGGCAGAAATTGAAATGTAAGTTGCACAATGTTACACTGAGCTCAAATATAGTTGATCAGCCAGTATATCTTAGTTGTACAGAGTTTGTTTTTTCAAGTCTGCTAATGCAGTTAAAATATAAGGGAAGCCTATAGTGACAGGCTTAGCATCATGGAAACTAGCATGCCTAAATCCTCACACGCATAATTAAGCTAGTGCATTTCTAACATCACAGCTAGCAAACTCTACTTTCCCTTGTTGGTGAAGGGTGGTACCAGGAAGGGTAAATATGTTGTACATTTAGTTTTTGGACACCTGACCAGTCACACCCATTTGTGTTTTTTTAACATCCCAGATTTAGTGCTCCTTTGCTGTTATAATAATCTCTACTCTTCTAAGTAAGGCTTTCAACTAGAGTTGGGCACTGATGTTGGGTGAGGAGGCCTGGTGTGAAATCAGTGTTCCAGTTCATCCCAAAGGTGTTCATTGGGGTTGAGGTCAGGGCTCTGTGCAGGCCACTCAAATTCTTCCACTCCAGCCTTGGTAAACCATGTCAAAATGGACATGGTTGGCTGAGGTTTGTGCACAGCTGCAATATGCTTGGGCCCCTTAGTTCCAGATAAGTGAAATTGTAACGCTACAACATACAAAGACATTCTACACAAATGTGTGTGTCCAACTTTGTGGCAACAGTTTGGGGAAGAACCAGATATGAATGTGATGGTCAGGTGTCCACAAACTTTTGCCCTTTTTTTGCCCTTTTTGCCCTTAAGGACAAATGATGTAGCTTAAATTATTTTGAACGGTACAATACTTTAACATTTTCAGATTAAAAAAAAAAAAAAAAAAAACTTTGGTGGTATCACATGACATGAACACTGTTATGATATCTGCTGACTTTAGGAATAATTTCCTTTGGAATATTTTAAAGAGATTTTTCAAGATGCATCTGGTATTAAACCAAATTTATATCTGGGACCTAGTCCCACATACATGGTAGGGGGTTTGTCATTTTTGTATACTGAGCAAGTCATGTAACAAAAGCAATAAAGGCTCCAAGACTGCATTTGAAGTTCTCTTAAAGGACACACAGCTTGCAGCTTACACTTTCACCAGACCTCTGTATCTGTACTACAGTGTAAGGAGACAAGACGGGATTAAACACAAGCACAATGTCCCTGTAGATCTGTTACAGGGTAATAATGTAATTTACCATGCACTTTAATTAAATGATTTTTGCCCATAGTGACTAATTTGATGTTTTTTAATTTAAAATTTAGTTTTTTTTAGTATTGACTTACATTCTAATAAATTTTTTTTTTTAAAAAGCTGCTCCATGAACTATAAACTGCATGGGATATCTCTGGACATGTAGGCCACAGATGTTGTATTCATGTCAAATAGGAGTGAGTGAAATGACTGATTTGAAAACTGCTCACATCAACATCCTAGTAAGAATTTTGGGAGAAAAGAACCCAGATTTATCCAACTTGCTGTAGCATTAATTTAAAATATTAAAATAGTCGTGTTTAATACATATTTCACTTTATAATTATTTACAAACTGCTTTAGGTATGATAAAGCTTAGGAAATTATGTGCTAAGGCTTAACATGAACACATGCTAATGCTAGATAAATTTTGATAAGTACACCAACCAACAGAATTATTACAAAAGAATTCTCTTGTACTGACTTACTATTCTTGCATCATTCCTGTGTAGCAATATGATCCATTTTTTTTTCTAATGGGGGAAATTAGCTGTTATGGTAGCTACAGTAATCAGGCAGGGAACATAGTATATGCTAAGGATGGATTATGTTTGCTAACTACACCATCAGTATTCTTTTCTGTCCTGACTTATTTCCTGTTATTCTGTCATTGTTGCCTAGCAATGCTAGCAATAGATAATACTCGCATTACATTAACTACAGTCCAGACACAAGGGGGGATATTTCCTAGCATGTTAGCCACAAATTCTACATTCACATCCTATGAGATGAACTCTAACATGTTCTCATTGAGAAAAGCTGTTAATGAATCAGAATTTTGTGAGCTTTTGGAAGGCTCAGATTTCTTCACCCTGGGTCATTTCATTACAGTCTCCAGGCAAAGAAAAAAAGTCCTTTATTCAAATTTAGTTAATGTTTCAGCTTATTGAATATACTAATGCTAGCTTATGTTAGACATCAACTACAGCTGCCATTTTACGATAGAGCAAAAAAAAAAAAAAAAAATTGCAGTCCTAACAAATTCTTCAACCTGACATATAGATACACCAGAGCACTAGACCTGGACTTGCGCATTGACACATCCTGATTTAAGGCATGTGTATCATTGTAACAATTTCTGGTGTTTTTGATGCAACATAAAGACACAGTGAGTCAGTGTGGGGTTCAGCATTGCTGGATGGCTGAGCAAGAAGCAGCTGTAAACCAGACGTAAGGCTTTCTAGAGGAAATAACTTGACCCAGAGCCAATCACAACCTGCCATAAAAATCTGAAGGCCTGGAGAGCACTGGTTTGTGGAAACCGCCTGTAATTTGTCTTCACCCACTCCATGGGGACGTCCTGGCTCTGGAATGAAGATCACGTAATTAGAATGATGTTACTTTAGTTATGGATTTTATGGAGTTATTTGTTACAACTATCAAAGAGAAGGATGATCACTCTAAGACAAAAGATTTACATTAATAATTTGCATGAGGCTGTGTTTTTCTTTGTGTTCTTGCTCCATCCTGAGGTTATCTCAGTTCAGCTAGTTAGAGCTAGTCAATTGAGACACAGTCTGAAAGAAGGAAAAACATATGTGTTGGTAAAACAAAGCAAATGCTGGAGATGTTTCAAGCTGTGTGGGGCGAATTTGCGTCAAAGTTACAGTAGGAGGGCGGCCCCGTCTGGTGCCCCATCAACACCCAGCAATGCCAAGAAATGCCAAGAGGATGACTGTATTTCACAACATGCTCAGCTGCCAATACACCCATCCTTTACATAGTCTACATGGGAGATTTGTCTTTTCCACAACACCCTCAGTGAAAGATATGGACCAGAGAGGAAACACCCCCCCCCCCCCCCCCCCCCACACACACACACACTGCTGTTATCACATACATTTTAGACCACTGTGCTCAAGTCTGTGATTCAGCCTTGTAAATGGAAGCTTGTTATGAAGTAAACAGAGTGAGCCCTTTTCATCACAGAATGGGAAAGTGTAGGAAATGAGAATTAAGTGAAAGCAAGTGATCAGGAATTAGACTGTGTAATCAAAAAGGACTGGATGGGGGTGGTCGGCATTATTATTATTATTATTATTATTATTATTATTATTATTATTATTAATAATAATAATAATAATAATAATAATAATAATAATAATAATAATATGTCTTGATGCGATTTAAAAAATTACTAATTGCATCTTTAAGGAAAAATAATACAATGTGCACTTCTAGTTTCCATACTGTGGCCATTAATAAAAATCTACCAATGATAAAGTTATTTTTTAAAAATAATTGTTATTATATTTTTATTTTAAAAATGCATTGGCTCCAATTATTTGGTCTAATTTGGGTCTGGCAGTTGAAAAGGTTCCCACCCCCTGCCCTAGACTTAGTCCAGCTTCCCTCTGCCAGACGGCTGGTTGTTTTTTTCAGACTCCCAGCACAATGGCGCCTCTATTCTAGTCTAGAAATAAGGCATTTCTTCAAAGCTTGTGAGCTCACCAAGGGAGAAAATTCTTGCTCATTTTACCCACTGCTGTCACCGCCAAACCTGCCTCCACCCACTGTTATTTCTCTTCCTGTTCTTTTTGGCAGGAGCTGCCGAACCCCAAGAGATCAGCAACTATACACCCACCACCCACAACTCACTATACAAAAGAATAAAGCCCTTGCGTGATTTACACACACAAACTATGGTGATATAACATGAAACAATAAATTGTGGTTGTTACCTCTGGGTAGTACATATGCCAATCTCCAGTGTGTCACCCTAAAGAGACGGAGATTCCTCCAGAGAGAAAGTAGTGTATTCCCTCTGGAACGCTGCAGGTGTTAATAATGCAAACCTTCTGTTTATCCAGGCACTGACACCCTCTGCTCCAGGGCTGTAAAAGAGCTGATCTGTCTAAATATATATCTGTGTTAAAACTGTCAGAAGTCGAGACATGCAGAGCTTACCGAATTAAGTCATACCCACTGTAACAACTTACACAAGGACTTGTATGGTGGACCCTCCACATACACACTGATTTAAAAAGGTATGCAATTGTTAACATGGTGAAGCTTTCTATGCATTTATTCTACATTTATGGAAGGAGTCTCCAGTGTCAGCAGTATCAGGCAGAGGTACAGTAATGCTGCGACTTATCCAGAATGGGACAGTCTTCAAGATGGAGTGCTTTGTGGTTTCTCATTAATGTGACAAACTGCGTTTTTTTGTTTTTTTGTTTGTTTGTTTGTTTGTTTGTTTGTTTACTTCAAGAGCGAGAGAAAATAGAGGCTGTTTATCAGAGAAGTAATAGATAAAAAGTTGTTCATGCTGCAGGTTGCTGTAGTCTAAGATGAATGAAACACTGAGATAAAGTAAATTTATCTTATAGCCAGTATCTTTTGTACTGTTTTTAAAAACACACTTGCAAGTTTGTGTGACATTACTGAAATTTCTTTAATGAGCATTAAAATATTTTCAGAAAAAAATATGTAAATTATTTTGGCTGAGAGATTTTCATTCACTGGTTAGCTACCTTAGTGATATCGCTTTGAACGCAAATGTACAACTATTGAAGCAAACATCAGTAAAAACACTGATCGAAAATGTGATTTTTGGCAACTCTTTTCTTTAAGTTGATGACTTGAGGTGTGGATAGTGAGATAGGAAGCTAAACTCACACTTTTTAGGTTCTCATCACTGCTTGAGAAATAAAAAGCTTGCAGTTCAACATTTCAACACTAGAGGGTGCTGCTTTTATTTCTCACATCCTTTCAGGATCTCAAGAAATGACTCAGTAATGTGCTCTGTAATAAAAACCCTTTCGTTATATTAATGTCTGTAAAATATATTAATGTTTGTAAAAAAGAAAAAAAAATCATAAATAAAAAAAAATCCAAATGTCATCACATGAAGACAGGCAAAGTGTATATCTAAACAAAGCAATGGTTCCAGTTGTTGAGGATGGGAATTATATTGCCTTGTTAAAATGTAAAACTGTATTACTGTAAAAGGGAGGAGGCAGTAACTAGTTTATGGCACTAGTTGTTCTTAGAGTCCTCACTTGACCGTGTACAATGAATCACCATGAAGCTTTGTGTAACCTTCAAATCCCCCCCAAAATAGCTCAGTCTTCATTGGGAGTTAACATTTGGACCTGGAGTGTGGTTCTGCTTTCTCAGATGAGATTGGCTCTCCTTTTGCTTTCCGAGCATGTAACAGCCTTTGACAGAATTGGTTTCCCCAACCTTATCCACAACAGAGTTCAATTTTGTCAGAGACAACTGACAGGAGAGTGATTGAGGATGGTTTTAATGCTTTCTTTGGAAATAATTCAGTAAATAAGAATGCTACTTCATACAAAGCATTACATAACTGTAGGCTAAATGGAAGTTTAATGGAGGGTTTTGAATTTATTCTAACACCATGTGTGTGTAATTGTGAGAGGGCAATTTTACTAATGTACTTTGCTGAATTATTTATCATGTGGAACTACTTGTCTTATAATGGAAAATGTGAATAAGACCAAGATGTAGACAGCATACTAATGTTATGTTACTAATGTCAGGTCACATACTGAAACTCAGGATACATCCTGAAACTTATGACACATTTAGAAACTAGGGACACATTCAGAAACTGCATATGGATGATTCTGAGATTGCTGTGCCATTTAGCACTGTTGTAACTCTTAAAATTAAACTGTATTTAAAAAAATATCATTTTAACTCATCTCCGTCCTTTAACATTCATCCTATCTACTCTGGAGTTTTTCCACATACTGTTATGGTTAGATAACGTGGTATTCATCCTTATCATATGCCGATTTTAAGTTGCACCAGCAACAGAAAGTGAATTGAGTGTGGTCTAATGTCCTCACTCCAGTTCATATCAGACTACACACTGATCTCATTCCTCACCTTCACCTTACGCCATATTTAAATAGCTTCTCCAGTTCTAATGATGCTTCTTAAAAGTGCAGGCTTCAAAAATGCCTTTACACCAAATGCATTTATTGGTTGTATGAAGCAGCATTCCTCAGAGTTGCTGCAGGTTTATAAATGTTTTGTTTTTTTTAATCTAAGTAAGGAACTTGATAAAACCTTATTTAAGTATCTCTCAAGTATCGCTACATTCCTGACATTCCTTGATCTGGGATTTTAATTTGTATCCATTCTCACATAATTTTTATGATCTTTTTAAAAATCTCATCTGATCCTCTTTCACAGAGTTATTAAATCTACATCTAATCCCTCTGAATGCTCCATCATATGGACACACCTATCAGTGAACTTCAAACGATAAAATATGATCTCCTCAAGCCATAGATAGCACAGCTGTGGAATCAGACCCAATTCATGAGGAACGTCAGCCATTTTTTAACAGCCCACTGAGGGTGAGACGGGAAAATGAGGGGAGGATTTAAACATGTGCGCTTGGTAATGTGCCTCCTTGGTGTGCAGTTAGCTGGTCATTACACAACCACAGTCTGATAGTTTTAAACTATTACATTTTGACCAAAAACCAACCAGCAAATGTCACATAGTTCTCATCTGGCAAAAAAAAACAACCTTAGGAAAAGATCTGAATCTATTTCTGACTTAACTGAATGATTATGACATGCCTAACCTAAATTAATAAAGGGTTTAGATTAGATGTCTTTGCTTAATCTTCACCTCTAAATGCTTAGTGAGCTAGCTAACTCTGCTTACTACACCCTAGAATGAAAACGTCAAAGTATGGTTTGTTATAAATATTTTGTGTGGAAACATACAACAGCAGGTTTATCTTTCGGAAAGGAGCCTTTCTGGACAGTTAGAACCATTAAAAATCAAGTGTTTGTCATGTTACAGATAAACTGCAAACTCCTCTGTCCTGAAGACTTTCACATATATATATATATATATATATATATATATATATATATATATATATATATATATATATATATATATATATATATTTATATATATATATATATCGCGATGGACTGGCACCCTGTCCAGGGTGTACCCCGCCTTGTGCCTGATGCTTCCTGGAATAGGCTCCAGGTTCCCCCGTGACCCTGAAAAGGAGTAAGTAGTTGAAGATGGATGGATGGATATATATATATATATATATATATATATATATATATATATATATATATATATATATATATATATATATATATATATATATATATATATATATATATATATATATATATATATATATACACACACATACATATTCAGAGCATTTCCAAAACAGCAGGTCTTGCGGAGTGTTCCCGGTATACAGTGGTAAGTACCTACCAAAAGTGGTCCAAAGAAGGATAACCTGTCAACCAGCGACAGTGTCATGGGTGATCAAGGCTCATTGATGCACATGGGAGCGAAGCCTAGTCCATCTGGTGTGATCCCACAGAAAAGCTACTGTAGCACAAATTGATGAGAAGGTTCATGCTGGCTATGATAGAGAGGTGTCAGAACACACAGTGCACTGCAGCTTGCAGTGTATGGGACTGCAAAGCCACAGACCGATCAGAGTGCTCATGCTGACCCCTGTCCACCACCAAAATCATCTACAATGGGCACGTGAGCATCAGAACTGGACCATGGAGCAATAGAAGAAGGTGGCTTGGTCTGTTGAATCACATTTTCTTTTACATCATATGGACGGCCAAGTGCGTGTACGTCACTTTCCTGGGGAAGAGATGGTACCAGGATGCTCTATGGGAAAAAGAGACAGAGGTAGTATTATGCTCTGGGCAATGTTCTGCTGGGAAACATTGGGTTTTGGCATTCATGTGGATGTTACTTTGATAAGTACCACCTACCTAAACTTTGTTGCAAACCAAATAAAGTGAAGCTCTTCTTGGAAACCGTATTCCCTAACGGCAGTGGCATGTTTCAGCAGGATAATGCGGCCTGCCACACTGCAAAAATTGTTCAGGAATGGTTTGAGGAACATGACAAAGAGTTCAAGGTATTGAATTCCAAATTCCCCAGATCTCAATCTGATCGAGTATCTGTGGGTTGTGCTGGACAAGTCAGATCAATGAAGGCCGCACCTCACAACTTATGCCACTTTTCCTCTGCACAGTATGGCTCGACTCAACTCGACTTGGTTCGCTTAACTTTTCTGAGCTTGCTTTTCCACTGCATTTTAGTGCCGCCTCAACGTGGGTGCCATCTTCCACTCACCATCACGCAGGAACAATGTTGAAGCCCTGTACAAATAGACGGCCAGGCCATATTCCAAATGCCTTCCCTGTTCACTGAACATGGACCAATTAAGGATGTAAAATAACCGTTCTACAATCTACGCAGTGCTCGATATGACTGTTAGATTCAGCCGTGACAGGAGTGACTTCATTAAATGCCTGTTTGGAAAACGGTAAAGATGGAGATGTAAAAATCTAAGACAGAAACATTTGTTGTAATTTTATCTGTAATGAGATAAATGATACATAATAGAAAATTACCATATGTAAATTTATGTATTAAATGACACATTTATACAGGCACAATACAAAACCACTTGTTAAGGAGAATCCATATGATACTGTGCACCAGGTGTGTGTGTGTGTGTGTGTGTGTGTGTGTGTGTGTGTGTGAGAGAGAGAGAGAGAGAGAGAGAGAGAGAGAGAGAGAGAGAGAGTGAGTGTGTGTGTGTGTGTGTGTGTGTGTGTGTGTGTGTGTGTGTGTGTGTGCGCTAAAACACAAATGTTGAGGAGGTCATGACGTCATCCTTTTCAAGCAAAGTCTCATCTGCATTTATATGGCCTTAATTAACAGGCAAACATTGGTTCATGTGATGGTTTTGTTATCCTCTGTGCCAGGACATTACAAATTAGCAAAAGAACTTGGAAAAAAAAACCTGAAAGCAATACTCACTCAGCAAGCATTTATATGACTTCCTTTTGAATGATTGCAGACAACAGATATTCGTTAACTACAGTGTGAGCAGCACAAAGACGATAGTGTTAAACTTCTCAAGTTGTGCTCTGAAAAGTGTTTCCAATCCACATCCACATTCCTCTGTGATGACTGACAACAACTAATGTGTATAGCATGAAAAATACTGAATATATGCATTTATTCTTCCATGAATGTTACTTTTAAGCTATTTCATTTTTAATAAAACAGAAGGTTGTGCTATGACAAAATCATGATCTATAACATTGGGATTCTAAACAACTTTAAGTAACATTATGAAATTAAATGCAATTTAGAACTAGAACATTTCTAAACTAATGAGTATGTTTAATAATATGGTTATAATTATAATGTTTAATTAATTATATGAAATATGTATATGGTGAGAGTTGGCTTTGAATGCTAAATAAGTGTCAGTGTACCAATATGCCTAAGGGATCCTATATACAAAATGAAAAAAATAAACAGTTTTAAATAATTTTTATAATAGGGGTGTAACCCGATGATACAATCTGCATCTGTATCTATTTAATGTTCCAAATATATGTATCTGTAGCTGTATTAGGATTTAAATCCAAAGTGGGAATGGTGTAATGGGATTTTTTTTTAGTTTTTATTATTGAATATGAACCCTACCAGTCTGCCTTCAGAAACACAACTGGTCATTCATAATTCATAATTGGTCTCAACTAAAGATGTGTGTTGCCCAGTGTGTTACATTAAAATGTATTCATTTATCAGATACTGTAAGCAACTTACAAGTGAAGCAACATAATGCAGTTCAAGCATCTGTCATATAAAGCTGTATTTCCCAAACTGGTAATCAACAGGGTACCAGACAGGCCACATTTTTTTGCACTATTCCAGTTCCCCACATAATTAACCAAGCAACAAGGAACACCGATTCCCTTGGAAAGACGTTAAAAATGTGCAACGTCTGCCATTTGTGATGGCATGCTTTGGGGAAGCCTGTGATAAAGGAGGTGTAAGTGATATAAATGTTGCAGACCAGACCTTAGTTTCCCGTAATTTCCACCAACTAATCAAGTGCAAAATAATGTAGGAAAAGAGCAGAGAAAACAATAACTAAGCATAAGGTTAGGAGGAAGTGCTATTATTAAGGAATATTACACAGTAGGAATTGAATCAGGAATTGGTCAGGGAAAGAGTGGTCTATATTTTGTGAAGTAGAACCTATTTTGTTATAAAATATCATAACTATTTAAACAATACAGTCCTGTGCATATCTCTAGTTGACACCAATTATGAACTGAAGTAATGTGACTGAGGTTGAGGAAGTTTGAGAGCCAGAATTCACCACAAGTGCCAGGATTCTTCCACAAGAAAATGCTCATATATACTATAATGTCTATTATAGGAAACACTATATATGTCTATAGTTGGCTTCATTTAAAAGAGTAAATATCCCCTTCTCAAGTGGTTTTACTGGGTTGTCTTGAATCACAATTGGCCAATTAATGAGTTTCAGAGTAGAATTTGTAGAGATGATCAGTTTCGGCATCTGCAGTCATTTGCATAAGAAATGCAGTGTAGATAATTACTATAGCTGGATATCAGCAGCAAGAAGACAGAACAAAGATGAATTAGAGAAAGCAAGATTATTTTTTATAGAAGAAGGATGTACGAAGAATGCTTATACTCTCTTCTAAGGTCCCTTGGATGGTTAATGATTGTAATTACTCTCTAATGGTGATTTACTGGGAAACCTTTTCTTGAAGAAGAGACCTCTGTACAGTTCTACATACAACTATTAAGGGTTAGGAGAAGGGGAAGGGGAAGGGGAAGCAGTTATCATGTGATATGAAATAAATGAGATTAGAATAGATGAGAATGAAGAAATTTCTAGTGGTAAATCCATTAGAACACAAGTTTCTATGCTAAGTTAGGTACTGGCTAATAGAAGTGGCTATTAGCACTTTTCATGAATAAAATGGGCAATGGATTTGAGGTGCTTTTTTAAAAAAATCTTAAAAAAAAAAAAAAATCGTTGTCTCCATCATGTAACTCCATGAGGACTGAAAATATGTCCCACTACGGTTCTAGTCGATACTTTTATACAACGCAACTTGCTAGTAAGTAGCTGAGGGTTAAGGCTCTTGTTCAGGAGATGAAACTGAACACAAGATTCTGGACATTACCACAGAACTTAACCATTGTTCTACAACTGACTTTTTCTAAAATGAATGCCGTAGAGGGTTGGCACATTATGTGTTTGGTCTGACATGATTAGATTATTTGGCTAATTAGCAAGTTGTATCAGATAGCAAGATTATTCCTCCCACCTGTGTTCTCTGACCTTGAGGGTTTACTTTTCACCCTGGTGTCATCATGATCACTTATCATGATGAGTTAGCAACCCTGTAATAAGAGGTGTTAAAGAATGCCTCATTAGCACTTAAATACAGTTAAACCCTGCAGGCTCAACCATAACAAAGGCGTGCATTGGTAACGCCTTGGCTTGAAGGCAAACTCTTGATCAGTGATATTACTGAGATAGAATAGCTCTGCATTCATGTATCTATTACTATTCATCCACACATCAGAAATTCCTGTAGATGGAATTTGGGACTGATCTGGCATGGCCATTATCAAGGAGGGGTCCCATAACAAAGACAAGTGGTCAGACACAAGGTGGTGTTCATGAGAACTACATTCCTCTGCTCTGATCTCCCAACTCCAGCTGAGTTTATTCACACAGGGGGAAGGCAGGAGGGGTAAGAAAAGGATTCCCCCCAAGTTCCTAGTGCCAGATTTCCCACTGCACACTCAGAAATGAATGGGGGGTGAGGGGGCTGGGGGGTATCAAGAAAAACATCCCAGTAGCTATCATGTTTCACAGCAACTGCCTCAAAATTGTGTCTGAGGTGTAACTTTCAGGAAGACTGGTCATTTGGGTGTAGGCCACACTCTAATCCTGAGGCGTGTGGTCTGGTCTGAGAAGAGTGTGTCTAGGCATTTGCTTGAAAAATAACCTTTCTTTCCAGGCCACAGGCAGTCTTCTTACAGCTGATCCACAATTGATTCTCTTTTCAAGTGGCCTTGGCCTGCCATAACCGACTATCGCTATGCTGTGCTAGTTGCGGCTATGTCAACAAGCTGAGTGTGTTCAACAGCCAAGCCTCAACAGTTACCAGATGCAGTACATGTCTGAGGAATACTCAAGGACTCTATACTTTCGACGAGTACAAATATACTAATGAGAATCAACATATCCAAGAGGAACAATTCAGAGTATAGAGCATCCTTGATATGAAACATGCCCTGACGTGATTTACACCCATATAATCTAACGATTTTCAAGTTTTTCCTTTATGTAATATTGTAAGAAATTAGCCAAGATGTGTTTAGTTTGTTAGATTTGTACAAACGCTTTTCTGTAAATACACACCCAAATCTTTATGTACTTGCTTCAAGCAACATAGTTCTAATCTCTGTTGGGTAAAATAGCTATGAGGTGGGGCATAGGGGGCAGAAAAATACCAAACTGCACTATGGAAAAAGCGATTCTTGTTGTCCCCCCAGAGTTTAGCTACATTGTGAAGTTGTGTACATGTTTATAGATTAAAGTGACACCGTATCCTGAACCACAGCAGCAAGTCTTTTGGATACAGTTTGAGGCTACAGAAAAGATTTTTACTGCCAAAACTTCCATTACATGTTAGCTACATTAGCCACTTAGCTGTATTGCAAAACTAAAGCAAATATTAGACACCAAATATCTTTTGCTGATGACATTTGGGGGAAGTTTCTCGTCCTGTAACCTTGATAGCTCTCAGTATGTGACTGTTTATGGAAAGGTGTGCTGTCAGTGTGGGGTATCTAACAGCTGGTAAGCTTCACCCGTCAATATTGGCTCTCCACCCTTCCCCCAGCCTCTGACTGACCCCAGGCATCACTTCAAAGCTTCCTCCTGGGAGTTCCACAGAGGTGCCATTGCTCCATAGTTTTGGTGTACAGGATCCCACTTGCTAACGTTGTGCAAACAGATGTTAAGCTTTGTACTTGTGGAGCCTCTTCTTGCTTTCGGCTACACATCTACCAACATACAACTGGGGCATGTACCCAAAAAAGATCTCCAGATGACAGACAAGGACTTTTGAAGAGCGCTCAATCTACATACTAGCCAGTTTCTTCTCCTCTGACATTTGATGGAGCTTATTATGTGACTGTTTATATAGGCAAGTGAGTGCATTGGAAATGCTATTGGGCTTCCTGCTCTGCTATTGCTGACAAGGCAAACACAGCTGGTCACCTGATGGACTCTGTCCAAACTTTACCCTGCCACAAAATGATGTTGACTTCGCAAATGAAAAGCTCAAGACAAGATGGTGTCACTCACAAAAATGTGTGAGCGTGAGAGCATGAACTGTGAAAACGTGGCCATTTGAGTCATCTTTCATGTGACTTCTGGTGTTTGGATACAAGGAGTCTTTGCTTGTACACTGGTTCAAAGACCACTATAATGCACAAGACTTCTGGGTGGTCTACTGATGTAATTAAATGTCATTAAAGCATCTCCATATGTTGGGGGAGTGTGACTTGAAACAGATGCATCCCTTAGGAAGGCATAGAAAGGCGACAGATACATGAATAGAGCCATTTTCCAAGTAGGGTAATAAATTATAAAGCTATTTTCAATTTGGTCTTTGATCATTAGAAAGTGTTACATTCTTACATAGTCAAGATGCAAACATGATGTTTATTTTTAATTTCATGCCCAGATGTCTATTTTAATGTAAAGATGTTACATGGATATTGGAACCAAATAATCATGTGTCCAACACAAGTACATGCAGACACACACACATAAACATGTTCTTAAGGTTATTGGTCATTACACATTCCAAAACAAATGTTGTTTATAACTGATATGATAATATGTGATTAAAGTGAATAATTTGTTCTGTGGACATTTCACAACATTAAATGGATAAAAAGTCTATCATTAATAAATCACAAATTGTAATCATTGGAGCACTATTGTGGCATAAGAGGAATAAAACACTTCAGGACCTGCTCTTATTGGTGGTAACGGCCCTAGTCTTTCCATTTACATATACTATTTTTCCTTCTAGCAACAAGACTACTCACAATGGTTACAGTTAAAGTGATACATCCTGATTAGGGCATGTAAAGACACCAGTGTTAAGTTCAACATGGAAGAAGTTTCATTGATTAACATTGTTCCTTTGTCTGATTGGCAGTTTGATTAAGTTGCTTATATCACTACTACCAAAGTTACTGATGAAAATGCACTTTGTTGAAAGTGTGTTGAAATTTAGTGAACAATAATGGCAAGATAAAAGAAATTACAATGAAAATTACATAATAAGGCACATGTGATTTTCGAGAAATTAATAAACAATTGTGTAGGTTGAGATTGAGATTTTATGCATTTTATATCCCAAATAATCAACCAGGTTTAGTTTATTCTGTTTGTTATAATTGTGTGGGTTTTAATAAGGTGTTTGTGTATATGGTGGTGTTTTTTTGTATTATGTGCTATGTGTAAACATTTAGCAATTGCCAGTGCTGTTTGTTGCTCTGTCCCTCGGTACCAGTAGTCCCCATTGGTGCCTATGCTGGTACTAAATCGACTCAGCCAATAACATACAGAGAAAGGAGACAGATATAATGCACAGATACTGAGAAGCCCAGCTTCTGTTTTGAAACCCCTAATAACCATCCATGCTGTCCCATCTCACCATTAGGCCATCTGTTCTAGCCTAATTTCACTCGTAAACAGGCTGTCTGAGGCATGTTAGCTAGTACCGAGCATTGTCATTACGGAGCGGTTAAGCGGTTAATTTGTCATGAAGGACGCTATTACATATTCAGTATTTCATGCTTTGTCAGCTGGAAAACCTAAATCAAGGAAATCACAACCCTTGCTGCTTGATTTTGTTTATTTTGCATGTTTGATTTTTTCGGTTGATTCTGTGTACCGCTGTTCTCACCTTGGCAGAAAGAGTGACTGCTGGCTGACTGTCTGTTCTGAGTTGGTTTTGGTGTAAATAATTAAGGCTAGAGTGGGCTAGATGAGGGCCTGCTGTGCAAACAATCCAAGCTCTGGACAAAGGCCAGGTTTTTATTATCGTAGAGAATGTGCACTTTCTTGCACTTGCACTTAAGCATAGTTTATATGCCCAACTCACACGCTCTCACTCTCACTCTCTCTCAAGTGAACAATGAACATGAAAAGGAGATGGGGAAAAAAACTCACCTTTCACATATTTAGGTGAAAATTCAAACCTCATGTTTGCTTATTTTAGTTTGAACAACTTGTTTTAACTGTGTTCAGTTCTCCCACTGAATCTAGACTTAAGTTTGAGAAGACACAATTACTCAGATGAACAAATGACCAATGTTTTTGTTTAGCGACAGTCTGCTGAACTCTGAATCCGAGCAGAAAGAGGATTAAGTTTCTGGAGGGCCGGAGTCTGTGCTCGGTGTTACTGTCTTGCGTTTAACCAAAGTCAGCATAAAGGAAACTTCTCCCATTCTCTCAGTGGGCAGTGAAAATTGGATTCTGACTTCAGGTCCTAGTTTAGCATAAAGAATATTAGCATGTTTCTTTACAGTTTGTCAGTTTCTTCAAAAGTAGCCCCTGCCTAGTGGACCAAATCTGCTCCCAGCAAAAACATGCTCTAATGATATTTCAGAAAAATGGCAAAATGAGAGGGGAAAAAATAGCAAGTATAAATTACATTTATACAAAGACAAAGAAAAGCTGTCACTCCTGTGTGTTCTTAACTGCAAAATCTTTCTCGTAGCATGGCCTCTTCTAATTTACACTAGTACTGAGGATTAGCTTGATCAAAAAAGAAACCTAAGGCTGTACACATATAACGTCGACATGAGTTTTCCTTGAAAAGTAAATGCAGATGCTGTAGGAAAGATGTAGCTAAATTGGTCATGTGTGATTGGCCCAAAATAAACACCCATAAAAGAAGTCATACTTTTATGCTAAATATAACTTTAGTTAATGTGTTAAACTGTGGAGAGATAAGTTGTTAAACTGTATTAGAAATAAGATATATTTGGTCGGGAAATGAAATGGGAGGGATATCTAATATCAATCAATAGCTTGATAATGAAATTATTAGGGTTAATCATGCATTATACTGTATTACATGGTCTCATTGATGGCATAATAAGATGTAGGTCAAACTATTACACACACTTAAAGGTGGATAGATAGCTTCATTCATGATTTAGATTTTTTTTTTTTTAATGCTGATTGCATTAAAAAATTAATGCCTCAGAATACCAAACAAACTGAAAAGCTCTAACCCTTTTCATTAAAAAAAAGAAACAAAACAAAACACTAAAATTATGGTTCTGTCATCTGTCCTTTTGTGTAATTTGTAGTTTGATTGGACAATGTGTGCTTAGTTTATCTTAGTTAGTTAGTTAGTTTATCTAAGGTTTTAGTTTCTCCTCCAGTGTCATTTTGGGAGAAAAAAAGATTAAGATAGAGTAAATATTCTTGTTTGAGTCAACTTGTTTGTGACTGTATTTCACATGCACTTTCTCAATCACTACTGATGACTTGTCTGAAAATGATCAACACAAATAGAGATCAGATCAGATCTGGGAGGAATTTCACTCTGTATGAAATTCCCTGACACGGCTGTCATTGTATAACTCTATAGTCTGGACTAGAAAGAATCAGCCCCAGTCGCACTTCTTCATAACATTCTATGTATTTTTCTTATGACTTGCACTTGGTTTCCAGAAAAATCCATAATAATTCACTTTAAGACATTTGCTAACAGTAAATAATCTGGATACATCAAAATGCTGGAATAGTATTTTAGTATATGGCAATAGCCCTGCCTATATAGCAATGACAGAGCACTCATTGTTGAATTGTTTGTAATTTTCTATTTATATTTAATGCAAAACCTTTTTGTTTGCAGGTACTATATAATCCCTAATGAGTAGTGTAAGAATATAATGCATAGTGTTTTAGTTGAGACATGGAGGAATATCTTGTGGTTTGTTGAGAGAATGTGAGTTAAGGATGGAGAAATTCTAATCCCAAAAGGATACTCAAAAGAATGAACTCACTCCCTCCATTCTCTATCGTTCCTTAGTTAAAACAAAACACAGACAGAAAACAGGAAAAGAAATAATTGTGAAAAAAATTATTAAATTCTGTGAAGCACATTCACTGAAGCAGATTTACATCATAATCAGTCGTAAAGCTGTAATTGCACTATGTTTGGAACACATTACTCTGTTGTTTGGATTCCCCTCCGTCTTATGTGCTCTCAAATGTGAAGCATGTAATACATCAGAAAACTATTAGCCTTTACTGGAATTAGTGAGTAAACATTTCATTCAGCTCTTAGTATTGCTCTGCTTGTTCTCTGTTTTTGTCTCCTGTTTTCCCTCCGGGAAGTCTTACTTCATGATCGAGTGATTTCAAAACTCAACATGCATCAACTGAAAAATTCTCTTCCCTTCTCTCTACTTCATGTGTCTTCCTTCTGCGTGTTTAAGAGGCAGTAAACCAAACCCCAGGGATGATGTACAATATGTCCAATCAACTCAGGGAGCCTCGTACACATGTACCGTCCTCCCTATAATCTCAGAAAGCGTAATGACATTCAAGGCCATCGGGAATAAGCCGACACACAGGGCTTGCTGGAGTACGCTTTATGGGATGACATGCTCTCAGAGCCGGAACACAACTCACATTTGTCCCCGGTTCTCGTTTGAAGTCCTACATTCTTGCTGCACTACATCACTGGCCGGGCACAGCTGCTGCTGGAGGGTAGATGAGGTTACAGTTACCAAGCAGTCATAAAAAAGGAACAAGGTGTTTTGTATGTTGAACGAGGAGATGTAGTAAAAACACGGGCTACATTCTCAAGCCCATCATTGCAGTATAGTGATAAAATGAATGAAAAAGCAGATGTAGAAAATGAACATTGCAAAGATGAATAAAGGCCAAATCCATGGCATTTGTTTTATTTTGCAGCCCTAATTATCCCTTATGAGTCCATGGATGTTTGGGTGGAGGAGAGGAAACATCAGTAATATCGTAATTTGTATAAATATTGTGTTAAAAAATAAAGGTTGAAGGTATATGTATCAACACCATGTATATAAAGCTACGTTCACATTAGAGGTGAAATCCAGTTCTTCCCTTTTGTTTTTCATTACAGTGTGAAAATTTTGTGCCTTTTGGCCACTTTTATATATACAGAAAACTTAACAGTCTTATTGGAATTCATGCAACTTGCCATTAATCCAGTTTGACATTTGGGGTGAAGCAGTTGAGCAGCAGGTAAACCAGGATAAAGTGGTTACTGATGATGAATGAATAAATGAGATCTTAAGGAAACAGTTTTCTTCTCTTCAGAACCTTACCAAAATTAGCAGACAGATGTTGCCCTAGACATTGTAAAATTCTGGTTGAATTCCGTGTCTAGAAATGCATCCACATCTCGGTTCCACAAATCCTACCACGTAGATATTCCCGGTTTTATCTTGCTCCTCTTATTTTGTCTACAAATTTGCAACCTGCCTTCACTTGCACATTAATGTTAAATGATACTTTTGATAAACAATTGCTAGTCTTGTCTTTTCTTTTTTGTTTACTGCTACATAAGTGAGTACTGTGGATTTTGTGTTTTTAAATCAGAATTGAGCATGTAGGACTTGCTCATGCATCTAATCATTGATATGGTGAAGGCTTTGTAAGAACTAGTTTATTCAACCTTTATGGAAGGACTAAGTGTCGGTGCTTTGAACCGGCAGTTTTCCACCATGGGAAATTCGTCAGGACAGATGACTTTGACTTTCTGCTTTCTTGGTAACATGACAAGCTCCAGATTTTGTCTAATTAACTTCAAGAGAAAATAAAAGAGAAGCTGATGAGGGAATGATTTTATAGCTGTTATAACATAAATTATAACTGTCTTGTCTCTCAATGTTGTTCCACAACATTAATGCAACAATAAACAGATAAAAAGTATAAAGTGTTGTCCTTTAATAAAAAAAGCAATTGTTGGCAAATTGCTGTGGTATAAAATAATAAATCCTATCCCCAAACACCTCTTTCCATACTGTTATAGAAACAGTACTCTCCACCCCGACCTGCCTTAATGCTGGTTTTTGGCAATGCTGTTCTTCTAACAAATCTGTGTGCTTTGAATAATAGAAAAAAACATTCATCTGCCATTGTACAATACTCTGTACAAATGTGGTGTCAATGTATTTGGGAAAAAAAAGTCAGAATTTAGAATTTGTGTTACATTTAAACAATTGGAATTTTGTGTTCACACAGTTCTGGAAAATCTGATTTGTGTTACATTTAGACAAAAACTGAAATTCACCAACTGGCTTAAAGTGCCTTGGAGAAAGCAGGTTTTATCACTTACGCTCCTAAATTGGTAGCTGCAGCTGTTATGTGACAGGAAACTAGGAGAATTAGGAACTAGTAGGTGTGAATTAGTGGATAACACTAAAAAATGTATTTGTGTCACTTCAGCAATAAAAAAGAGATTTGTACCCAGATTTTTATAATGTAAATGAAACCAATGTGGCTTACAGTTATGCATATGTGATGGAAGAGCAGTTTCCCAAAAACTAACCTCATTCTGTTCTGCAGTGTTTTAAAGGAAATGACTATATTTTGGGCAAATAAGAGCATCCTGTTCAAAGTAAGATTTATAGTGAAGTCAGTGGTGGCTCTTTCTACTCACTGACCACAAAGTGCACCCTTTTGACCATGGCTGCATCTGACAGGCCTCAACGATTCTGTCTAACGAGCTTATACTGACCCTACTGACATCTCAACAAAAAAAAACCCTACCACATTGCTCACACATTATTTTCCTCAGAACGGAAGAATTTTTTCCCCATTCTTTTTTTTTTTGTCAGGAAAGTCCTTATTGAGTGTTTCTCTTCCTTTCCAGGCGGGAGTTTCTCCAAACTGAGCTTGCTCCACCCACACTCCACAGACTCCACCACAAAATCCAATGCAGAAACACATCCAAACCTCCATTCTCATACATCTCATACACTATACTGGACATGCAATCTCTCTTTTCTCTAAACATGCCGGTTTGTTTATCCTGGTCAAGGCGGAGGCATAGCGGTGGAAAAGATATACATGAACTGAAACCAAGCACATTTCGAGCCTTAATGCATTTTATACCTCATCCAGCCTACACTCTAAACACACTTCAAATTCCAAGTTCACAAATGTTTTTGCCACGTTCATGTATCCCAAGGACTTCATCCAGGGTGTATTCCCACTTCACACCCAGTGTTCCCAGGAGAGGCTCTGGATCCATCACTACCTGACCAGGATAAAGCTCTTAATGAAGATAAATGAATGGTATCCCAAATCACATTAAATTACAGCAGTCCTGTCTTGGCTGCATGACCTTGTAGTAAAAACGCTGATGAAGCTTATAAAATGCTGCTGAAGTTTTCTAAAGATAAACAAACCAGAGATTCACATGGAGTCTAAGAAAAATCTGATATTTGGACTTTGAAACTGTTCACTATGCCAGAAAATATATCAAAGAATAAGACACTTTTTTGATACTTTGTTTCAGGATATGAAAAAAAGGTTTGCTTAGTGTGTCATAGTCCCAAAGTGGCCCAAATCAGGTTTGGTGCTCATTTTCATTCAAGAATGTTCTTTACTCCAACTTGAGACAAGAGACTGAATCATGTCATGTGACACTGAGCCCATATGGTAACCAAACTGCATTCTCATCTGGTTGCTGCAGGATGTGTTGTCTACATAACATTGCATGCAGGGACTTCAGAAATCTGTTTTTCCACATTTTGAGGACTTGAAGGATGGGCAGCAAAAAATCAAAACAGCCAGTAATAACAATAAACACATATAAACCATATTCAGAAAACCCTACCAGTGTTGTAATGGATATTCTGTATAGTTTGAAAAAACAGTGTCTCTATTGTATGTCCAAATAGGTCTAAATAAAAGACACAGAAACAGATATCTGATTCTACCTCATGCCATGCGAAGCACTGGAAGGAACTTCAGTCTCATTTAACTCATTTTAACGAGTCATGGAGTATGGGGGTGGGGGGGGGCATCTTACTGGGCTCTGCAGAAAATGTGGTTCTGTTTAGGACAAAAGGAGGGCGGGGAACAGCAATGGCCTTGGGGGAAGGGGGGTTGAGCCAGCAACGTTCTTCCTATCCCATATTCTGGAACAGATGCAGTGTGATCCATGGGGGTTGCAAAATAAACTGAAAATCAGTCCTGTACCTCCACTGCACCATGTGGATACAGTTCATAAGCCTTCTTACAATATATGACTGTAGAATCTTGCCCTTAAGTGTGAGAAAATCACCAGCATTTGCCTGTTTTGCTGGGATTAATGCAACATTGAATAAGAGTGCTGAACACTAGTAATTACATGTTGTATCAGACTGATAGTGTTACCAAGTGAATCTTAATGATTTATTGTAATCAATGACAAAAACGATCCTCTTTAAGATCTCAAGTGATTTTTATCCGAGATGCATTTCTCACTTAAAGGGGACAGTTAAAGATGAAGCCAGTGGTCTACTGCTGCTCTAGGTTTGGTGTTTTGTGCATTCTGAGATGCGTTTCTGCTCACCATGGTTGTAAAGAGTGGTTGTTTGAGTTACTGTAGGTGTTTCCACCCACAGAACTGCATGGTATTTGGTGTTTTTTTGCACCATTCTGTGTAAAATCTAAAGACTGTTGTTGTCGTGACTTTATTCACTCCCTATTTACCATATAGTGCACTATTTAGGGTGCAGCCATGTTAAATTTAATTTCCTGTATAGTAAAGTTTATAATACAGTACTGCTGAACTCTCAATTCTAAGTTGTCAGATGATGCTGATTAATTTTAATAACAGCATAGCTCAGACAGTAGTTCCAGCTGTAATGCAAATCACAGTTTTATATTAATGCGCTTCTAATACGTTATGGTTTCTGTAGTCACAGTACATTCACAGGGACTTGTGTGGCAGATGCGCCACAGAATCTAAAAAACTGATTAAATATGTGTTGTTTTTAAAATGTTTAATTTGTAATATGATGACGTTTTCTGTAAGGAGACATTTATTTATCATTTATGGATGGAGTCTCCAGTATCAGCATGTTTTAACAGTCGGGAGTAAAGTTGTAAGTTTCAGTTTTCTAACACAAGAACGTGTAAGGATGGAGGGCTTGCATTTTGTGGTTTCTCTGTAACGAACTGCAGTTTTGTTTTTCTAATTTCATATGAAAGTGAGGGAACTACTGTTTTTAGCTGTTATAGTGCAAGGGATAGCAGGACCTAATTTCTTTCACTGACATTTCAAAACATTAAATGTAACTATAATCAGATAAAAAAGTATAACATTAGCTAGTTACATCTATTTTGGTATCTAATTACTTTGGGCATAAATTTGCATTATTGAAGCCAATTTCTAAGTTATATTTAGAAAAATTATAGGTTAGAATTAGCTGATCGCTGAAATATCTTTTTCTTCAGAACAACATCTAAAGAAGATTCTTCAGTGCTGTCCCAACCTGCTGTCTCATGTCATCATTCTGTGAAGGTGTGTTCAGCTGCTCGGCCACCCGGCTGGTAGAGGCAGTGAGACGCGTCGTCGAGTAGTGACCGTGGTGTTTCAGAGATAGTAACTGAAAAGTGAGCAAACAAACTGGCCTGGTCTTGTCATTGGATACAGATGGGCTCTGAGATATCTGAGATTTTAAAATGTGAAAACATTTAATAAACACACAAAACACACAATTATAGACTGATGAGATTTAAAAATCCCCACACAATTTTGTCTTCTTATCCTTGTGAGGACATTATGCGGATAGAATTATGCATCTAATTAATGCTATGCCGATACGTAAATCTAACCCTAACCTTAACCATAGGAACCAAAAGGAAACCCTTAAAAAATGTAAAGTTTTTTTTGTTTACAAAAATAAAAATTTCATTTTTTTCCAAAAAGCACTTTTCCTCATGGGGACCAGCCAAACATCCTCACTGTCATGTTCAGATCCTTATGGTTACATCTGGTCTCCACCAAGATATAAAAACACGCCCCCGCACACATACATATAATAATGGATATATAATTCATACACATAAACACATAAAAACACACAAAAAATAATTCATAATGTTCAATTACACAATTTCAGTAGTCAGCTAGTTTCAGTTTGACTGATTAATTTGATTGATTGGTGTGTGTGTGTGTGTGTGCGTGTGTGTGTGCGTGTGTGTGTGTGTGTGTGTGTGTGTGTGTGTTGTTCCCACTTACTCCCACTCACTAAAACTATTTCGTAGCCTCAGTGTAAGTCTGCAGTTTGCATTGCTCTTAATTATCTCATGGCAGTAAAGGTATGCGGGTCACCCATCCCCCCCCCCCCCCCCCACTGTCCGCTACAAACCCCGCCCCTTTATCACGTATTACAGGAAGCACCTCCCCTTTCCCTTTCTGCACTAATTCACTAAACTTTTTCTTTCCTCGCGAGCCAGCGCTGCAATTTTCCCCATTCAGACTCCGTGGCGTATCCCGTTACAAAAACCGGATTCCGGGCTGGACAGTCTCAACGCACCCCGACAGTTATAAGGTAATTCGCTTAAAGATTTTCTTAGCAAAAACGTATTAAGACCTTTTTTGTGTGCAAAAAAAAGTTAGTCATTGCAGTCGAGCCTGCAATGAATAGTAACGGTAATAGAGTGGGGAAAAAAAGTTCATTGAGGAATTCCATGAAAGTCAGGTTTATTCATTCAGTCGGATTTCATTATGCTTGATGCATTGATGTTGTTTTATTTTTATATATTTCCATATATTCTTTGTCCGGTTACCTGATTTTCTTAGGATCTTCTCGATCATCCATAAAAAGGAAGGTGGTTAATGCAAATAAATAAAGTTCCAGTGATTCGGTTTAATAGCCTAATGTTCGCAGAAATATGTTCTGAGAAAGCTGTGCAAGTTTTTCGTCGCTCATCTGCAGATTTTTCTTTTGAGGTGTTCAAAACTTTTTTGGGTCCGTCACCAAGACAACCCTTGCAGCTCCCGCGCCGTCATATTTCACGCGAAAATTAAATAAATAACGCGCGTGCACAATGGAAACCGGAAGCGTTTATGAACGTAACCATGATTGTCTAATTAGCGTTTATTAGAGTGGTGTCTGTAATTCATCTAGTCTGAAAGAATAAACATGATATGGCTCAGACATTTTACGCTGTAGTGTCTACATTGCATATAGATTTATAAAGAATACACACTGTATAATGAAGTCTGAAGTTTTCCAGGGAGAGGGTTTTGTAGACCAAGGGGTTAGTACAGCTTAATTTACAACCATCCTTTCAAAGTTTAAAGAGATATATTGCTTTCTTTATTGGAATACAAATAGATCCTGCTGAAAAATACCCAGTCCCTATTCCCAGTTGTTTCACAACCCCCTTGGAGCTGAAACTCATTTCTACCAGTTATAAATCTTCAGAGGCCCGTTATTTAGCCTGAACTCTTACTTTAATGAGAGGACTGAGCAGTTGGCCATTTTTCAAGACCACACTAATGCGGTCGATGTGGACTTGTAAAACCACATAGGCTGGTATGTGATTCAGCATCGCTTTGCTCATGAAAGCTCTGATCGAGTGGGCATAATAGGCTATTTCATGGTATAAAGATTAGCTATGGGTTTCCAAATTTTCAGTTTTACAGAGGGACTCATTTCTTCCGACCATAACCCACTTATATAGACATTAAGGGTGTGACTTGTTGGAGCTTTGATTTGTACATCATTAGTGTTTATTCCGATTGATTCAATTTGATTTCATTTTGAAAGCTGAGATATGAAGTCTGCAGGTCACCAAGGAGAAAAAAAAGACACCATCCCACACAAATGTTCAAATCATCTCACAGAGTTTCAGAGACGATCATTTGATTTAAATAAGATTTTATTTCAATCAAATGATCAAATGATCATCTCTGAAACTCGGTGAGACCATTTGAACATTTGTGTGGGGTGGTGTCTTTTTTTTCTCCTTGGTGACTTGCAGAACTCATTTTAAAGAGTGAATTCTTCATAAATCTATTTGCAATGTACAGACTAAAATGTATGACTAAAATTCAGGCAAGTAGTGCTAAAGAGATTGTTTGGTGTTTTATTTACAGACCCTGCCCTTACTATGGGTGTGTTCATAAATGCTTGCGGCTTTAAATTCCACTGTGGATCTGTGAAACTGTTTAATTATGGAGATAAAAGTGAAGGTGCGTGAGCCGTGAGGATTGTCTTGGTCAGAAACCAAAAAAAAAAGGTTTTGAACAGCTCACAGGAAAAATCTAAGATGAGAAACGAAAAACTTTTGTAGATGATTAATAGACACTATACTGTCAAATTAAAGTGGATGTGGATGTTGGAGGACTGAGCAACAGCATGCTTCCAGCAGTACTGACATCTCCTCTCATGCAGCACACCTGTATCCAGAATAAACACATACCGACTCACTTAGCCAAGCGCAGGAGCCACGTTTTTAGCAGAGCTAAATTTGGAAAACAGTATATTCCTCGAGTAAGGGTTAAGGAGTAAAGGCCACATGATACTGGATATTTGAGTGAAGGCTATTTGTTGTCGTATACTACTAGGGTTTGTCTTCAAGTAATTTGTGATCTAGTAGTTATGTAGTTATAAGTAAACTGTGAAATACACAACAACATAATCAAATACAGCTCAAGGTCAAGGCAATATATAGTATGCACTTATTTACTCCTTCCCCCTGTGAACCCCCAGCTCTCACCCTGGAGTGGAAGTGGACAGGACAAGTGGAACTCGGAGTTGTCCAAGTGATCAGAGTGACTGAGTTTTAAGAGTGAGGACTCGGGGAGCAGCACGGCGTGGGCTGATGGGGGCTTGGACTGTAGCAAGGGTGGTGCTGGGATGGGCTGCCGTGTGCTGGGCGTCTCTCCAGACGGTGCAGGCTCAGGGAGACGGAGGCCTGCAGGCGAGCCTCTTTAACGGAAAGCCAGAGGGGGAGGTCCAGCAGAGGGTGCGCCGGAGAGGACAGGATACCCTCAGGGGGTAAGAGGCTTGTTCACTACCACTTTCCCACCAATATGGTGATGGAGCTGGTTCAGGGAACCATCCGCATTTGCAATCTAGCTGCTACTTAGATTGTTGCAATTGCCAGTAAAAAAAAAAAAACAACAGGCTGTTTCCTCCTTGCGCCATTGCTTCATGGTTGTAAATATTTAATTTCACAGATTTTCCAATGATAATCCTAAAATCCACCTGGAATTGCCTGACGTTATGACCCAGTTCTCAGTTCCAGAGCATTTTGTTGATGGAACTGAACAAAACTGCAGTTTTGCAGTGGAAACGCCCAGAACTGCTTAAGATTAAACACTACTAGGGATCCAGCATTAGTACCTTGTCAGTGCAAAAAGTCTTTTCTAATTCACAAAGCGAATCAAGAGGCAGAATCTTATTTGAATATGTCAATGTGTAGTCAAAAGGCAAGCACAGGATAGGCTCACTGTTCAAGTGGTTGCGAGAGCACTTTTGATAGGCAACTGGAAAATATGGACACTGAACATAAACTAGCTAATCACTAAGGCTAACAATTTATTTAGCTTGACCGCAGTCATAAAATCATATGTAATTATAATGTAAAGGCATAATGACAATAATAATGAGATAACATTGTTAGGAATATCAACATTTTCCTCATACATGTTGGTAAATTTGTGAGAAAATATTCTAAAATGCCACTTTTATTACACTTAGCCTGCTAACAGAACTGCAACATTGAGAAAAGTTGCAAGAGTACTGTTGCTAGGCAATTAGAAATATGTATAGTAATTATAAAACTAGGTAATGGTAATGACCTAAGGTAACAATTTATCAAGCTCGATCATGGCCATAAAGTCGGTTGTACTGACAGTGTAAAGACATAATGACAGTAGAAATGAGATTTACCTCAGATATGTTGGAAAATTTGTGAGCAAAAACACCATATGTCTAAAATGAAACTTTAATTACACTTAGCATTACCTGCTAACTGAACAGCCACATTGCCATGTTGTGAGAGCATTGTTGCTAAACAACTGGAAAACATGGACACTGTGCAAAAGCTAGCAAGTGACAGATGGTAACAATTTAGCTAGCTTGGATATATCAATATATAAGTCTTTTGTACTGCCAATGTAAAGACATAGTGACAGTTAATTTGAGACAATACAGTTGGGAACATCAACATTTACCTCAGATATGTTGGTAACTTTGTAAAAAAAAAAAAAAAAAAGACACTGTATGACTAAAATGGAACTTTACCTGCACTTAGCTTTGAATGCTAACTGAATTGCAATATTGAAAACCATTACACATCAGTTGTGAGAGCACTGCTGACCCTGAAACTATAAAAAAAAATTAGACTTCAGAAGTTATACAAGAATAAATACAAGAGTGGGCTGTTCGTGTGAAATCTTCTCGTAGATATAGTGAACACACAATTTCCCATTTAAACATAGCACAAATGGGAAAAAAAAAATCTGGAAAATAACTGTAATGCCATTTGTTGAAGAATAAGCATGTGACCATTTGCTTTCCAATACCAACTGGATTAAAGCCCTACCAAATTTAGGACGAGTATTTAAGGCGACATACTGTGTAGGTGATATAGGTGAATTGACCTGGCAATTTTCAGAAACAGTGAAATGATGGATGCGATGGTGACATGGGCATTTACTTTCTACACATTTGACTACAAGGATAATTTCACAGTGGTTTATTTCAAAAGCTATCGTAAATACACTGTCACTCAACACGAAGCTTTCTGTGATGAAGGTAGCTTTCCAAGCCTTTCTGCAGTGTGCCTCTCAGGGTTTCTGGGACAGATGTGTGAGTCCACAGAACTGGGTGGATTTCAGTATATTTGAAAAAGTTTTGCTGCAACAAGGGATGTTTTGTTTTCTGTGGTCTCGAATGTCTGGATCAGTTATTCCAGTCAGCCTCTCATCTGTCCTTGCTTATTTACTCCCCCGCAAACTGCCACAGGAAATGAGGTATTCCCATCACTTGGGTGCTGTTACAAAGGACGTTTGTTTCCAGGCTACAGGTGACAACGAGGCAGAAAGCACTATGAACAGAAATACGTCACCATTACACTGAATCATCTGTAATTACGTTAAGCAGGACCTTGCCATACCCACAAAGAACTGATTTTTCAAAAATGTCTGTGAGTCAGTCGTCCAGGCCTAAATAAATACTTTTGGCTTGAGTGTCTAAATTCTCCTGGCTCTGTTTCTCTTTCTGTACAAGAAATCATGACAGATTTTAATAACAACATGTGTAGTGGAACCTTTTTGTCTCTGCACGCAAAAGCCCTCCAGATGGTTAGATCTATTGGCCAGTTTTCCCACCATTACTTTTTATGAATAATCTACACAGTCAGCCAGAACCTCCTTGTGTAGAACTGATTTGTGCTGCATAATTTAGAAAACACAAACACAGCGGGACTCTGAACTTGCACAACTTCCTGATTCCTGTTCTTATCTAGAAAATAAGATATCCCTTCTGACATAGCCTAAATGAATGAAATGTTCTTTAGAGAGTGGGTATCATCAGCCCTTCTGCAACACTGAGCAACTGTATTGTTGTTCTGCGTAACAAGTAGCTGGCCGGATGTTAAAATATGTAATTCTTGAAAAGGTTTTACATTAAAAATGAGTGGTAGCTACTTTTTATATAGGTGGTAGTGTATTGTGTGCTCCAATTCTAACCTCAGCAAAACTAACATCTTCAGATATCCTGATATGATATTTTTGTCACGTCGCCCACCCTAAAAGACTGCCATTTTGTTTGTGTTGGCCAACCATAAATCTGTACCCTGATTGAAAAGAAGTCTAAATTGCACAGTTGTCTCTAAAACAACCCCATTTTGCTTTCTTTTCATGGAGTGAACAGGAAATTATTATGTTGTTTTTTTTTGTTGTTGTTTTTTTGGAAGGAACGTAATGATGAAAACTCACCTCAGACGGTCTTGTAGACTGGATGTTAAAACTGTGTCCCGGTCATTATGCCTATTTCAGACTGTTTGAGCAGGCTGTTTAATGTGGAGTCTGCCTGAATTATTGGCTCTCTTAGCGGAGTGATTTGTAAGAATTTGTGGCATGGGTCCACCAACGGCAGGCTGCACTGGACTCAAAGACCTCTGAAGAAAAGCAGAACGTTGGCTAGGAGACCAGCAATGCCCACAAGGGAGATGTTGAACATTTGCTGGCTTTGAGAATGTTCCTCAAAGCAGAGAATCATATTCAGACACTCAGACCACAGCCAAGGGACTGTCAGTTTTCATCTGCTAGTCAGGACAGCTTTCAAACGCCTCATGCACAATGAATTCCGTGATGAACAACAAATGTTTTATGAATCATAGAGCGCATTTATATAAATGTGCATTGTGTAAATATTTTGGCTTGGGAAAGGGAAAAGGAAGCCTTTCTGCAACTTCTATGCAGATAATCTCTGTTATAATCTGGTAACACAGCCAATGTGGTTATGATCTAAAAATAAATAGATAGCACTGTGTAAAATAGATAGCATTGTGCACAATGCACATTTATATAAATGCACTCTATGATGTAAAAATGTATTTAGTTTATAGTATATAGTGTATATTTATACCTTACGCCACATACCAGAAAACAAAACCATACGGATTGCATTTTATTGCATGTGAATTTATATTGTTTTTCACTGATATTGTAAGGAATGCATAATCCATTTGTTTTTCATAAGTTAACTTCGGAATGGCAGTACCAACATTCCTCTTGGAACTTGTGTGAATAGTTTAATTCAACTCAATTCAATTTTATTAGTATAGCACTTTTAACAATAGATTAATAACAAAAAAACTTTACAGAAATCCAGATGTACACTGTAAGAAACTGACTATAAAATTTACAGGGTTAATAATGAAGTACTATAAAAATTTACAGTAAACAACTGTGAACATATCTCTAGTAAAGTAGTGTTGTACATAGTATAAAATAACACATAATCCAGTGCATTTGCTAATTTGATATGCTTTAAAAAATGGCTTACATTTGATGAGCTGATGATTAAGGGTCTTGCTCAAGGACCTAGCCGTAGCTGTTTGGCAGTGCTGGGAATTGAACACACAACATTCTGCTTCATAACTCAAAGCCTTAGCTACTGAGCCACCACAACTAGCACTGAATTTCTACCACTGAATTAATGAACACTAAAAGATGACATTGAATCAGTACAAACTATTTGTCTCAGTGGTTAAGGCTTTGAGTTACAGAAGGTCATGTGTTCAAATCCCAGCACTTATAAACTGCTATGGTTGAGTCATTGAGCAAGACCCTTAACTTTCAGCTGAGTTGTGTCCTGCAACAATTGTTAAATGCTTTTTTTTTTTTTTTTTAAACAACACCCCCCCCAAAAAAACAAAAAAACAAAACCAACATCAGCCAAATGTGCAAATGTGCAGGATTATGTGTGATTTTATAGTATGTAAGATATTACAGTACTTATTATTGTAAAAAAAAAAAAAATAAAATTATAGTATTTTGTCAACCCTGTTGCCAATAAATTACTGTAAAATGAACAGGCAATTTTTAGAGTGATTTTTTTGTTTGTTTGGTCATCTTAGTCTTTATGATTACAGCAGCAGTTCTTAGGTTAGTCTATAGTATGCAGTTGAGTCTATCCACTGAAAAAAGATGAGATGTGAGAACTTGCAGACTCCTCCGTGTCTGTTCAGACATTCAGGGCAAAGTCTTGTCTAGACATCTGGGTCATCACAGGTCATCCAGGCCAAAAGTTTGGAAAAGACCATGCACGACCTGCAAAGACAATTGACAGATTTACAGGGTCTGCTAACAGCAGTACGGAGGTTGAGCTTAGAGCAGATGCCAATGACTCACCCTTTGACCTGTTCATGGACGGTAGCTTCTGAGTCAACATTGTCCTGCATTTGCCATCACGTCTGCTTAGAATGTTTCTCCATGAGTCTGGCTAGTTCTTTATAGGTTTGAAAACTAAGCTGGAGGCCATTGAAGAATTTCCTGCTTTGTAGGTCCCAAGGTGATGTGTTCTTTTTATGATCTTTTGCCCTGCTCCAAGATCATTTTGCAAGGAACATGCTTGGTTCCTGCTTCATTTGTCTTGAGATATTTGGCTGGTAATAGATCAGTGCCCTGCAGGGGTCTGTCTCTTGAAAATGTCAAAATCCTAAAGCTGTTTTTAAAAGGAGTTTGCCAAAAATGCACCCTTTGCCATTGACTTCAATGAGAACATGTTGACAGACAGCAGGCTCCTTCCTTAGCATGGCAATGCTTAAAAATTATTCTCATGCTACTGCAGTCATTGTAGTGCAGTCATTGTACATTATGTGTTATGTATCTTGTTTCTTACCAGGGCTGACAAATACATGTATATGGTTAGTACATTTGCCCGCACCTCCGGGGTTGGGGGTTTGAATCCCGCCTCCGCCCTGTGTGCATGTTCTCCCCATGCTTCGGGGGTTTTCTCCAGTTTCCTTCCCCAGTCCAAAGACATGCACTGTAGGCTGATTGGCATTTCCAAATTGGTTCAAGTGTGTGATTGTGCTCTGAGATGGGTTGCCACTCTGTCCAGGGTGTCCCCGACCTTGTGGCCTGAGTTCCCTGGGAAGGGCTCCAGGCTCCCTGCGATCCTGTGAAGGATAAGCGGAATGGAAAATGGACAGATGGATTATACTACCATCAGACGAGCAAACATTCCCGTTCATACAGTTTGCTCACAGGGCAATCATAGGGTTGGCGGTTCGATTCCTGGCCCACATGCTGAAGTGTCCTTGGGCAAGACACTGAACCCCAAGTTGTTCACGATGGCAGGCTAGTGCCTTGCATGGGTGCTTGTGTGAATGGGTGAATGAGAAACAGTGTAAAGTGCTTTGTAGACCATTGTTTGCAGGTGCCTATTATTTAAGTTGTAACATTAGAGCTTTCCAGCGATTTAAATCTGAAAAAATTGTGCCTTCTGACAGACTTAGACATTTCTACATCAAACAGCATTCTAATACATTCATGTTGGAAGTAAAGCATGAGATCCCATTCATATGTGGAAATGTAAATATTATGTAAATTGGTACAGGACAATGAAGTATTTTAATTTCTGAATATTTATATGCAGGTTTTACATTTTGTATAGACATGAAAATCTAAACAGGAAATGTCTAAAGAAAAGATCTAAAGGCAAGGTTAAAAACAGCGCCAGGGCTGACATCATATTTTTTATGATGTCATTTGTATTAAACTTGTATGAAATCCAGTCATATTCTGAAATTGCAAAAAACCCCACCAAAAAAACAAACAAAAAAACCCAGCCACAAATATGCCTACAACAAACCAGCACTGACAAAATATTCTTTTAAAAGCCGTCTATGGACATCACTGATTTTCCTAAAGCTGGGGATTTTCACAAATGTACTAATTTTAAAGGCAGTAAATGTGATTATTGGCTGCTATAAAAAGTAAAAGAACGCCTTACATGCACATTATGATGTATGTCCTAATTTAGTAAAACTAAAAAGAAAAAACTGAGGAGTTCTTAGAATGGATAAAAAAGGACACCACCCTCACCCCCACCTCCCCACCACAGAAAAGGACCCCAGAGAAACAATCCCTTTACAACATTTATGGTGCTCCTTTTTTCCTAAGATTGCTAATTAGCTAATGTACTGAACTTACTTCCTTCTAAAATCATATCACATTAGGACCCCGTCATATTCGCCTGGTCAGGAAAATTGCAATGTCTAATGCAACCAGTGCTTAAGTGTGATGGGAGAAACAACAAACCCAGGAAGTGTATTGGCTTAAACTCAAAGAGCTGTCAACTATGTTCATGGCATTTAGTGGAGGCCGATGCAGAGAGACGTCTAGGGGGATCCATTTTGGCAGGTTCCTTTTATTCTCTGTATGTACGAGCGCATTTGTCATGTTGTAAAAGAGAGTGCGTTAGGCTGAGAAATGCGACCCCTCTGGGTTTTTTTTTTTTACCCCGATAGCTGGTGCTCCATCATTGTCTGGCCTGATATCCCCGGCTTTGTTTTCTGCCACCCCTCCCACGTACTTAACTTAAAGCTGTTTTTTTCCCCTCCTGCCGATTCTTAGCCCTTTCCCACCATTTCTTTTTCCTGTCTTGAGCCTCTAGTTTTTTAAAATATCTCCTTCACCCTTTCACCTCCTCACAATTGTTCTCTCGCTCACGTGCTTTATGGCTGTGTCTTTGCTGCTCAACAGCTCTCTCTGCTTTCTCTTCTTCTTCACCTTGTATCTCTCTCTTCCTTGTTGTCCTTGATTTTGTCGTGCTATTTCTCACTTGTGATTCATTATCATTGGAATCCATTAAACAATCTACAAATTTGCTTTCATGAGACATCTTGATTTCTGCAGAAGAATGATGTTTCTGTTTGTGTGTGTGTGTGTGTGTGTGTGTGTGTGTGTGTGTGGACAAATGGATGTTGCTTGTTTGGGGCCAGTAGGCTTAACCAGGTGCTGACAGAAATAAAGTGGCTTTAGCAGACAGAGCTTGGCTTTCCCAGTGGACCTCACACTATTTTTTTAAGCAGGGATAAAGTGTGTAAAATCACAGAAATTGTACCACATGTACAGGTGATTTTGTCCAACCGGTCATGCAGCAGCAGGAGTCTGTCGTAGCACAGAAACTGGATCAATTCACTTCAGATAGTTCTTGTTTCTTGGTACTAAATAGAACCCATTCAGAAAATGGTGCAAACATTGTTATCTCAGAAATGCTGGGTAATTGGGGAAACGTGAAACACAGCTACGACATTAATCTCATGTGGTCAGACGTCTTCATACTGAACTCTTTAAGTGGACTTCAGAGCTGGAACTCAGCCAAAAACAGCTCAGCATTACTGAGAGAGCTGCACCATTCTCTGTGAGCCCCTTGAAAAGTGTGTTTTAAGCTTTTTTTATACCATATTTACATTAAAAGCCACATCAGCGTTAAACTTTTGCATTAACTCATAACTGTGTATTTTTGGGAGATTTTCCTGTATGATTACAGAGCTGAATGGTGATAGTGCGGTTCCCTTGCGGTCAGGTCACTTGCTATAACACAGATCTGGTATAAATGTGCGAGCCGGGTGAAGCTACCTGTCTTTCAAAGATAAAAAGGGTTTCAATTTTGGCATGCACATCAGAATCTTTACTGATAATAAATGTTCTATGGTGGAGAAGTGTGAACTTTTGTGGAACCAAGTGCAACAGCACCCCCACTGGTCTTAAGAGAAATATACAGAACAGTATGCAGAAGTGAGAAGTGAGGTGTGGGCTGGGTTTTTTTTTACTAGCCCAGACTGTAGAATCATGTAGGGACATTTATTTATTTATTTATTTATTTATTTTTACAGGCAAACAAATGTGAAGCATAAACTCCATAGAAATCCCTTGAAACCACAAAATCAGACTTTCTATACGCTGAGAACATTATATAATTAATATCATATGGTGGAACCTGTAGTTTCATAGAAAAGTGTAAAACGGATACTGTACAGATGCAAATTATTCCACTCGTCACCTCTTTCCATTTATATTGCTTTTATGTATTTTATCTGTTAGTCCTGTTGTGTATATGTTAGTGATTTTGTCTATGTTAGTTTTGTCAACATGTAGTGTTTTATATTTTGTTGTTATAGTATTGATTTGTTTCATGTTCCTTAGTTTTATTCTACTGAATTTGTTTAACTTAATTGCTTTCTAGTTTTCTGGATGGCTAGTCTAGCTAGTGATCGCAGAGATACTTTTGGAACCCACACGGTAAAAACGTGGGCTGTCACCAATTCTGTAGTAATGTCTGATTGGTGGCTCTCATTATAATAATACAGGATTATAATACAATTTTCCACAGCATTCATGAATGATGTTTTTATTACTATTTGTACACTTTAGCACTTTTGGTGTGTTTTGTTTATTAGATGTATTTGGTTTTGTTTCAGGCCCAATGTATGTGGTTCTCGATTCCAGCCTTACTGCTGCCCGGGATGGAAAACGCTGCCTGGGGGAAACCAGTGTATAGTTCGTGAGTAGTACCTCTGTGACTCATGACTGAGAGCTAAAGTGGTCCAGGAAGTTTTTGTTTTGAGAAGTGATGGGTCATGTGTTAAGGGTTCCCAAAGGGAAATGGAAAAAGGGAACGCCTCCCAGAGATACTAAAGCACAACTATGCATGTAGCAGCTCTCCTAGCCATACTCTAAAACATAAATTTAAAGCTATAGCCATAAACTCTCAGATTTTTACTTATTTATTTACATTAAGCATAGTATTTAGTAGTAACTACAATGAAATTAATAGGTGAAGTGTGTAGTGAGAGAGTGAGGTTTGTAAGTCTGGACCCTCTGATGGGTCCTGGTGTTTAAGGGATTCAAACAAATACAGAAATAACTAATATTTTGGCATCTTTAGCTGTTAATTTAAAGTAAAAATAAAAAGGCTTTTAAAAATAATTTTCATTTATTTGTTCTTACACAAATGCTTGATACCATCATCCAATACAACAGTCATTAAAATAAGCACAAGGTTTCGTGAATTGCATACACAGAGGAATGTGTGATCCCGGAGCCATGAATCAAGCATGCAGAGCAACTATGAGAGCACTTCAGTTCTGCGGGCACTGAGACATGCATGCTGAATAGCGCTAGCACTTATTGCTAAAAACCATGCTCTGTGAGCTCAGGTCGATCAACCTGGCTCAGTCTATTAAAGATTATTTTCAAAAACCATTACATCTTAAATATAGTACAGACAGTTTATTTCTGTCAACACATGGCAACAACCAATATAAACAGAGCAACATAAAATATTCAGTGATGTCCCTGATTGAGTAATACCAAGTAGGTTACTCATTTCGGTATCAGTAACAGTTTTGGTATTGCTGAGTACGAAAAAACTCTTACTCAGTCCAAAGACAATGGTATCAATGTCATCAATGGTAAAAAAAAAATGGTATCAATATAAAATAATCCATGAATCCAGAGGAGGATGTGTTCTCTTAGCCAAGGCCTGGTTCCTCTGAAGGTTTCTTCCTGTTTAACTTTATGATTGTTTTTCTTCACCACTTTCACCATTCCTGAGTAAGCCAACGATGTCACCTGATCTGACACAATTTGTAGTGTAAAAGGCTATAAATATATCATTATTATGTATAATTCCATAACGGCTTCATAAGCCATGGCGTTCGCCTATTATTAACTCCTTTTCGTTTTCTCCACCTTCACCTTTTCTCCTCTCAGCAATTTGCAGGAACTCTTGTGGCGATGGCTTCTGCTCGAGGCCGAACCTGTGCACCTGCTCCAGTGGTCACCTCGCTCCCAGCTGTGGAGCTGCAGCTGCTGCAGGTAAGAAAAGCCATGCTGAAATCTATTTTTAAAAAATGTTATTAGAAAGCAGCGAAATGTTACAGAAACATCTCCGTCTTTTGAACCTGCACAATACACCTATATGGATTGGAAATACCCTTTGTGCCTTGTCTTGCTGCCCATGGTATGCCAGCGCTGCATAGCCTGTGTTTGCATACTGATAATTATAGTGAAATGACACTCCTTCACCTGTCACATGTTTAATCCAAAGCAATTGTCCAATGATATTTCCTGTTTTCTGTTTTAAAAGAAAAATGGAGCAAAACTGCAACAGTGGCAATTTTCACTCAGACTGCACTTGAATGAATAAACAGGTTTACTAATGGAATTTTATCGTTGGAGTATTTCCACAATCGATTGCTTGGCTCGACAGGTTTCTCTAGCAATCTCTGGAAATATTTATGTTTCTTGATGCTGTTGTGACCTTTGTAGAAGATCAGACGTAAGAATGATAATACCATGATACCTGCTTTTACACTAATTTGGGGATTTAGATTTGAGCGGTATGTAAGAAAGATGAAAAATGTATTAAAAGAAAAAGTAACAGCGACAATAATAATAACAATAATCTGATAGCTACAAAGCAAACAGATATGATGGCCAATAATTCAGTTGATTCAAATAGATTTTCTAAGCACCCATTCCTGAATACAGTTCATCCTTCTGACGTTGCCAGGGGTTTTCGATAGAGTCTAAAAACAAAAACAGGGGAAAAACAGGGGAAATATGGACTAAAGAAACAGATTGTGTAACACAACAGCAACAGACAATTAAAAAATAAATAAACAAAAGCAAAGAGTAATATTAAAATAAACATCTAACAGGAGTCTAGTATATTGCCAATACATTACTGCATGAATTGTCCTAGTTTTCACATTAATCCCTGCAAATGGGTTATCATTGAACAGCATGGCTTCCAACCTCATTGTTCAATATTGTCTAAAATAGAATGATACAATATTAGCTCAATCTTTTTTCTGTTGTTTTTTGTGTTGTTGCTGCTTTGGGTTTGAAAATATAAAAGAACAATTACTAAAGGTTTGACTCTTTATTCAGAATAGAAATGGCAGGTTTTCCCCAGACCAAACTGCATTTCCTTTATTTGAGACATAAAATGTTACTCTGGTTTAAATGATTTCTTAAGCTGAAACCATGCTAAGTCAACTCAGCACTGCTGCTAGCTAATAGTTAATAGTTAATAATTCCTTATTAACAAGCACAGACATGCAAACATCATGCCAATTATTATTTTCAGAATGATGTATCATTTGGCAATGTATTAGATAACCACTAGTTGTACCTTTTGACCATTATTTTTCCATTACTCTACAGTAACAGTGTCCAGAACAGATAAACTGACACTTAATTTAAGGCTATGGTCTCACAGGTCATAAAACTGTACAGTCAATTGACTCCTCATGGTGAAATCAGCCATGTCATTTCTCTGGAATCTTGAAATGCTGAGATATTATGAAACTGCACACGAATTAGCCCCCACCATAACCTCCAAACACACGCACACTCACACTGATTTTCTTTGGCAACGCTACTGAGATTTGATAGATCAGTAATAACATTGTTCATAAAGCCTGAATGGCCGAGCCGTTGCAAGAGCGGCAATGTTTATGACTCAACGATGAATCTGTAATTACTCCATAAATAACAAACCACAGTAACGGCTGTTGGCCACTGTAAGTTGGGCTCAAGGAATCACAGCTGCACTCATGATAAAAAAAACAAACTATCCTCCTCTACCTTCGTCTTTGCTATGATTATGCACTAAATGCCCCGGCCGTGCATTCTCAGGCTCATAATCAGTTGTCAACCCAGCCAGTGGTGTGTGAGATGTGTGTGAGACACTTGGAGCTCTTCAGACATGGCTGTAAAACATATGAAGAGAGAGAGGCTGCTCAGGTTTCATGGGGAGGAAAGACAAAGCTGGAGACGGGGGGTGAACCAAAATTTCAGCCCCAAAAACGTCCAAAAATAACACTGATGGATTTGTATGTTTTGAAAAGCTAGACAATAATTGAGTGTTTTTCCATTAATGCTTTTAATCAAAAATTTTGTTTCAAAAGCATTAAAAGGAAACAAAATGATTACTGTTAATTACAATGAATTATCTGCTAATTAATACAACTACTACTACTAATAATTGAATAATTATATTTTATTAAGAAATTTTTTAAACATGTCTATACATTTTACATTTACATTTATTCATTTAGCAGATGCTTTTATAGAAAGCGACTCACAAATGTGGAAATACAAGTAAGGCGATATATCAAGCGGCGATATCAGCATCCTGTCAACAAGTCTAAGTACTGAGGTCATCTTTATCCCTATTTGCTCAATGGGGCACAAGAAAAAAAACATACACACAGACACACACACACACGTACACACACCCTCCAGCTTAAGTTACAAAAGTGAGCAGTGAAGTGTGCAAGGAGAATGTGACTGATCTCCTTCCAGTTCCACTCTCCATGTGAATTTAGATAAAGCTAAGATTTTCTTCCCAGACACTTTCTCCCATTGCTTTTCTCTTAGATGTCTACATCCTTGCATCTAAATTCATGGTATTCAAATAAAAATATTTTTTTTATGTGCTTTTCAGGTTTACATGACAAATCTTGTTCTATAGCATGTCTGCTTGGACAGAAGAAAGGGACCGTTCTGTTTTTACACACACACACACACACACACACACACACACATAGTCAGAGACTGAAGATGATTTCTCCTCACAGGAATTCCATATGCCTCTCACAACGATCTATTGTGTAAACACACATGGCCAAGAACCCGAATTGCTTTTCAGACAACTGCTGGGAGCCAATGCACTTTGAAGTATTACTATGGGAAGTGCTGACATTCCCCACCCTCAAAGATGGTCGAGTCCATTCCATAATTATTGGCACCCGTTAAGAGAATGGGTAAATGAGTTTATAAAATAAACATAACACACAATGAGTCAAATTTTCCACTCAAACTACTGGAGAAGCTTTAAACTATTTCTGTAACAAAAACCATTCTTGTAAGAAGAATGCCTAATAGTATTCTCTCTCGAAAAACATATTTGACAATATTTTGAATAAAAGCGGACAAGGTACAGGAAATCCTACCTGCCTTCCTATGCATTTGATAGGACGTAAAAAAAAAAAACATGTATGAACTTCATGTAAGTTGAGCACAAGAAGCAATTTGAGATCTGGCCTAGCTGGAAACTGTAGAAGAAAATTATTTATGCACAGATGTGTAAGCTCGACTCTCAATTCTCTGTCCATTCAAATAGATAGGAGTCTGGTCTGGTTGGACTGAAAATGGCCACTGAGTCGACAAGCTTGCCTTTAAGGATTTTACAATATCCTTGTTGATCTCAGGAGATTAGACTGCTAATTAATGCTGCTGTAGATTTCCCCTGCAGCTATACAGGCTCACTGCTACAGCAGCTTCTGTGTGGGCCATTTAATAGAACAATGGCTATGTTTGCATACAAAGATTTCCACCACTCCAAATGACTTCAATGTGATTGCAAATTCCGAATGAACTGTTTATACGTATCCTAAACTGGACTTTTCACGAACAGTCTCTGTTTATTTGCACATTATATAGAATCCATTCCATAGTTACATACATGCATAGATCGAGGTTAGGATCAACATTCCTATAACAACATGGTGTCAACTCGTTTAGTTTTTTAATTGCATTGATTGTGTTTGAATGAGTTTTATATGATTACTGTATCAGTAAAACATAATTCAAGTGTGATTATTACTGGGTCATGAAACCTCCCTCTTTCAGCTCAAGTCTTACCTCAAAATGTTTTTCAAAAATGCAGCTTAAATGGGCATGGATGGCTGTGTGAAGGAGGGAGGGGGAGTGGGCGTGGCAGTAGAGGAAGTGGGGGGTGAGCCTTCATAACACTCACAATAAAGATGGATAGTGACAAAAAGATTTCAGTGGCAGCAGTACGCAGGGCTTGGATGAGGTAGAGGACTTCTCTCCTCCTGAATCCCCATGGCTAAATGGAGACACAATAGATAAGAATGCAGGTCCTCTGCCCTATCTGTTTGAATCATTAGACCCTGGCGTGACTATGGAGGAAAACATAAAACAAAACTGGAGGCAGCACGGATAGGAGAAGTGTCGGAATGGTAGCTAGTTAATAGGCTCGAGCTTTTCACGAATAAAAAGGCGAAGGCTCTTCCCTTCAGCATGGACTCTCATTGCATAGTTTTGCACGCGACGGCCTGCGGATCTTTAAGCGGTTTAATTAGCTCAAAAGGCAAGTAAAACTGTCATGGTTAAAAATTAGACACATGCCTCATTTGAAGGGATGGAAAAGTCCTCGGGACTGAGTACTGCATCATTGTGTAGATGCAAACTGCTTTCATGAGCGAATCCGGAGTCCACCTTTCTCCAGTTCTCATAGCTCTCCTGAATAAACACATTTGAACTCTTACACCACTGAAACAAACACCTCTGACCCATTTTAATGCCTCTCTCATCTACTACGTCTGTCGTAGGAAATCACAACGTGCCGTCATGAATAATTAAGAGACCGCATTTTCTCATAGGATAAGAAAACGCAGGCTCATTAATAATTATGAGATACCTACGCATCATTGATGTACTATAATTCACTGCCATGTCATGCCTGTGATGTGTGACACGACGAGATTTTAAACCCGGAAGACGAAAATAACAGAAAAAAGCTCAAAATTAACCAGTTTTCTCCTACAATTCAAATTAACGGATGCTAAGATTGTCTTTTATGATGTGGGACACATTTAGTGTTTCAGGATGCTTTAAATAAACAGGAAGAATAAGAGCATTTCATATTGGCTCAATATCCAGGAGCAAGGATGCTCTGGTTGTTGGAAATTACCTAAAGCGCACACAGTATGCAGTATCATAATGCCTTTACTTATTTTCTAATGTTACCTACACTATAGAGTATTTTTTGTGAATAACCATGTAAACCTTACCATGGTCAGTTCTCATTCTGCGCCTCAAAACATTACTGTGGTTCAGCCTCTCAAATATTTGAAACTTATTGAGTGGTTTTCTTATAGGACCATTTTATTGCAGCGTGACCCAAATGCACATGCACAGAGTGTACACACAGGCATGGCTATTATTCTTCTATTGGACTGGTTTAATCTCAGTCAGTTTTACTCTATTCAGATATGATATTTTTTTATTCTGATTGAGCTATCAGTTGGGATTGCATGTAAACATAGCTTGTTTGAAAATTCTGAAAAATTGGTTTCACTCCTCGCTAATTTCTACACATTAATCTCTCCTTCTTCCTTGCAGTTCAGTCCTGTAGTGTCCGATGTATGAACGGAGGCGCCTGTAATGAAGATTCCTGCGCATGTCTGAAGGGATATACAGGGACTCACTGTGGACAGCGTGAGTAACGTTTCTATCTCAAATTAATACTCAGACCTTTACACACAGACATTCATTATTCATGGGCTATACATCATTCAGGGTTCATGTACCTTGAATATTAACTATGAACTAATTGACTTATCATTTACAGCTGTTTGTGAGAATGGGTGTCAGAATGGTGGGCGTTGCATTGGACCAAACAGATGTGCGTGTGTTTATGGATTTACTGGTCCACAATGTGAAAGAGGTAAGCCAATGTTAGAGATAATATTAAAAATGACCCTTTTTGCTTTTCTCCCAGATTTAGTTGTAGCCAGTTCCCACCTGGGTGTAGGTCTCCCCCTCCCCAAACACTCACAATAATACTAGCTTAAATAACAGCCTTAAAACAACTTGTCAATACCATTTCCTTTCTTTTTTTAAGCCTTGTTTTGCTGGTTGATTTTACAGTAATGTAGTGTGAGAAAAGCACAACCCACGGTATCAGCCCAGGTCCAGAGGCATGTCAGTAGGGCCAACTTATATTTTATTCCTCTAAATTGGTTGACTCACAGGTTAATGGATGGTCATTAATTGTAAGTCGGTTCTGAAAAATGGTTTGAAAAATGAACCTAGTGGTACAGTCCGTAGATTTAACAGGGTAGTTTGGACTGAGGTTAAATTGTTGAATGCTGGGTTGATTAGGTAATAAGGGTGAGAATGAAGAATAGCTTGTCATGTGGAGGAAAACACTGCTTCGTTGAAGAATTTCTTGGGTTTCAGCCATGAGAGAAGGAGTGAGAGCTCAAAAACATGATTTTTCAATGGTTTCCTGGAGTTTGTTTACACAGATTGTGCCACACAGTAAGCAGCTATTAGCCAGTATTGATGAATGAAGGAATCGTAAACTGATCAGTATTATATGGGGTGGCTATGGCACAGGTGGTACAGCGGGTTGTCCACTAATTGTATGGTTGGCGGTTCAGTTCCTGGCCCACATGTCCACATGCTGAAGTGTCCTGAACCCCAAGTTGCTCCCGATGGCAAGCTAGTGCCTTGCATGGCAGCTCTGCAGCCACTGGTGTGTGGGTGAATGGGTGAATGAGAAACACTGTAAAGCGCTTTGTAGAACTGCTAAGGTTAAAAAAAAAGCACTATATAAGTGCAGACCATTTACAGTAGTGTGCCCATTGGAGTTGTAAATTATAATTTAATTTAATAAGTGTTCCATGTTATACAAGGTCTGAGTAAAATTGAAAACCTTAACGTGACTTCACTCACTTGAAGCTCTGTGAGTCTATAGAATAAAAAATGGAAAGCTGTGATGATCCAAACTGATCCCTATGTCCACTTGAAGTGAAAAGGGCTAAATTAGTTCTAAATATATGTTTAATATTATGTACTGAATAATAAGTTACTCCCCAATTACTAAACAAACAATGACTAATGTATGAAACGAATGGGCCAATGAGTCATGGCTATTTGTGCTGCCTCTCAAACATTGCCAGTGACGCATTACTCACAGAGTGTGTTTATCAAGACAGATTTTTACCCACCAGCAGAACAGAAACATCATCCAGAGTAATTATTTAACCAGATGTTAATATTGCTGATTACATTAGAACTTTTTGGGAGGACACACATTAGTACACTGCACTCTAATACGAATAAAGTTTTATACTATATAGCAGTTATTTCTGGTCAGGATTTTGGTATTTGCAGTAAAGATGTGCAGTAAATCAGTAACTGAGAATGCATAGAGGCTATCACCCATGAGGAAAATGGAGCTATCACACTCTGCTACAGTGATGTAGGAATATAATAAATACACACAGTGTTCCTTAGAAAATTAACCAAAGAATCAAGACTGAGAATCATGATAACAATTCTAAGCCAATAGATTCCTATTTTGTTTAGAACCATGCAGCACTACCTTGAATCACAAAGAGGTTTATGGTGCGATTGCAGATTGTATGCAGATCAGCTGACACCTGATTCTCCTATTCTCACTTGAATTATGCTGCCATTTGTTGGAACCGACAACAAACTGTGCACTTTCATCTATAACTCCTTGATATTTACTACTCCATCCCCTTACTTGATGGACAGCCTACACCCACTGCTCTGAAAAACCAAGAATATTCTAGAACATTAATTCTTGGAACTGCTCTGAAGCATGTCGGTCGAGGTCAAAACTAGTCTTAGGGCCCAGGGAATTGTGGGAGTAGGTTTTGCAGCCTTTACGTACTGGGTAACACAATGCATGACCCATTCTTTCACACCTCACTCTTTTTCTTCTTCCACTTTATCCTAATCACTGTCTCTGTCTCTTGTGTTGTCACTTCCCCCAGCAGCCTCTGCAACCATGGGCTTGTTTTCTTGGAAAACACTTTGGGGGGAGGCAGACGGAGCATCTGGAAATAAATAAGGCAGAGGCCAGAATGAGAGCGGTGCTCATTTCTTTTTGGACATTTGACAAGAAGTAGAGTAGGCAGTTGCAGCAAGAGAGAGAGAGAGAGAGAGAGAGAGAGGAAGCAAAAAATGAAGTTGCCAGCTGTGTACACAAAGCAAAGCCTGGGCAAGCCAGCACAAACAGTCTGGGATTGGTGGTCACTGGAGTCCCCTACCACCTAAGCCAATGCTCTCTCTATTTCTCAGTCCCATACTCTCTCAAACTCTCTCCTTGGTTATGGCACCCTGCAGAGAACCACTAGCCTCTGGATTGAATCTTGAACCCCACAGAGCTCATACTTAGCTCTTGCCTCATGTCTGGAGGGAGCGGTTGATGCTCATCCATCAGCACTGACTGTTTACACAAAAAGTCCGGATATTTAAGTCTCAACCTTGTAAAACGCATTGCTTATTTAATGAGGATTTGAGGATTTTCATTAGACTATGCCCTGTGGTAATATGACTTAAATTATAGACTACATTTGTGTTCAACATGCTGCTTATAGATTGAAACGTCATCTCATAGCTGAGGTTTCCATTTTGCTTTATTGGTTTCTTCGTGCGTGATACTTTCACATGAATGGGCGACTATTCTTCTTGATGTTGGCAACTTCCCAAACGTGAAACCCTTCCATTAGAAAGACTTAGGAGGCTTGCCTATGTGTCCACTGTTCTGATCTGGTAACTTGGCTGTGGTCCACCTCATACAACATGAGTAAAGCACACATTTGAAGGTTAGCAGGTTCATGGTGATTATGTCACTATTGAGGCGATGGATAGCGAGGGAAGGCTTCTGTTCAGTCCCACATGCTCTTGTACAATTATTTACATTTACATTTATTCATTTAGAAGACACTTTTATCCAAAGTGACCTGCAAATGAGAAATGTATATCCCTTGAGTAAAAATTAAATGAGGGTAAAACACATTCTTGAAGACGTTCACACAAATGAGCATTATTTGACTAAATTATTAAGTTGTATTAATGTGCATTAAAGTTTCAGTAAGGTTACTATGGAGCCATGGATGATAGAAAGTCTAGAAAGAATCTAAGTGATTATTTCTGATCTACATACACTACCAGTCAAACATTGGTATGTTGACACTTGACTGAAATGTTTCTCATGATCTTAAAAATCTTTTGATCTGAAGGTGTATGATTAAATCGGTGTTGTAGACAAAAATATAATTGTGCCAACATATTAATTTCTTACTAACAGTTTATTTACAAAAATATATTTTTTTAAATTGATGACTTGGAGCGAAATATTCCGAAAAGCAGCCAATAAGTGTCCAGCATAGGTGGGAACTCCTTTAATACTGTTTAAAAGCATCTCAGGGGGATTCCTGAAGAAATTGAGTAATGAGAAAATGCCAAGAATAAATTTCTGGAAATTCTAGGCAAAAACGGTGTCTACATTAAAGATGCTAAAATGCTAAATTAGTTTTATTTATTTTGGATTTTTTATCACAACATAATTCCCATGGTTCCATTTGTGTTATTCCAGAGTCTAAAATGTGAATAAAGAGTGAGTGTGTCTAAACTTTTGACCGGTAGTGTATATGAAGCTCATACTTGCAGCTTAATAGCTGGAATTTACTTGAAAAGACTGGCCATCTGCAGAAGAATTCCTGAGAGATCAGCTGGCTCTGTTATGCAGTTGGTGTTCTGAAAAAAAAGTGCAATGGGTTAAGGTTAAGAACAGTGTCATGAGCTCTGGGTTAATTAATTTTCCTCATGGATGCGTGTTTGCTCTGCATTACCACTGTCAGTGGTCTCCAGTGATGAATACTGCCTGTTCATTCAGCAGTTGGGTACTTATTTGCTTGCAGCAAACATAATCACTCACTGCTGGAGATGGTTATTTGGAACAGAGAGGAATTTCATGGACCCCCTGCAGGACTCTTAATTGTCAACTTGTGGCTTTCCAAATCTGAAAATATCCGTAATGACCAGCTAACCACTGGAATGCAGAAGTGTGAGCTGAAGTTAAAACAGAAGCTTGTGGAGAAAAATGCTGCTTTTGGTCATTAAACTTTGGAGTTCTGGAGTAGAGGAGATTCAGTGATTGTCCTGTTTAGATGTCCTGTAAATCACTTGGCTGTAAAACCATATGCTGACCTGTCCAGGAAAAGTTACAATCCTGAAGGGAAGGATCGAGCCTCTAATATTTCCCTTCTTCTCATGAGGGGCCTCTCTTTTCAAGCCTGTGTGAAAGGATCCATTCTTCTCCCATATGGAGTTAACATTCTGGTCCCCAAGTACACTAGAATTCAGCTAGACTTTTTTGTGTGCATTAGCATTCCAGTAACCATGTATTCCAATACTATATCATATTTAATCAATACTAAGAGCTGGATAGGTCAATTCCTTTTACATGCTGTCCTTGGGAAAGTTAACCCGAAGTTGCTCCTGAGGTGTTGCACTATTGATGACACTCATATCCTTCGGTCTCTAAGCCCTACTACATAAGTGCCCCTGGAAAAGAGCAAGAAAATTTAAGTCTGTTTTATCACTCCCATTCAACATGACTTTAAAGGGCAGAAAGTGATTTCAGAGAATGGAGGATGAGGCACTTCAGAACGGTCACAGTCTGAAACAAAAAGGTCCAAATGTGCTGCCCACCTCTGCAATGATTGGCCAGTAGTAACATATGAAATAATTTTACTAATCATCTGCTACTTTTTGTTTCTAATGCATCATCTCATTTGATGGCCAGCCAACACTCTCTTACTGTAAAAAAACAAAACAAAAAAAACATGAGCAGGCTTTCCGATTTTCATTTTGGGTGGTCCTTGGTATGATTCTAATGAAGCATTCTGACAAATAAGCCATTAGTGGCCTACTGTGGATAAATAAAAATGTTCTCATCTTAATTCAGATTTTGAGCTAGTCAGCACTAGGTTGCATCAAACTGGAGAAACTTCTCAGTCATAAACTACATAGCATGTTTTTTTGGCAGAAGTTAAGACTCCCTTAGTATTAATTGCAGAGCCAGACTGGGCCCCAAGGCTTAAGTGTTCCAGACCAGATTAGACATCATTCCTTTGCTGTGATTATTTCTCATTTATCTGCACTCTTTCATGACAGCTTATCACATTTGGCCCATTAACATTGTAAATGATAAAGGTAGGCCAAGACCCTTTAGGGTATAATGAACTGAAATTCCCAGAATCAGATCACACTGTACACTGATACCCTTGTCTTGGCCTCTTTACCAATGTAAATTCCATACATTAGTTCAAGAGCTTCAAACTATTTTTTGTTTTTGTGTTGTTTTTTGTCCTTTCAAGCTCTGTCATATGATACAATAAAGCTTTTTCTGAATCGTGGACTCCCTGCCAGAATCATCTGGCAAAGAGTCAGTGTAGTGACTAACAAGTTTGCAAAAATGGGATGGGGGTGTAAGTGAATGGTTTTGATCAACCACGCTGCTTGAACTGTAATCAGTCAAAATTGCTTCCGAATGTTGTCTGCGTCACCCTCGGGTAGATCCCCTTTGCGAATCTGTCTGGGTTTTGGGGTGTTTCTGGGAATTTGATCCATACATTCATTCATTGCCAAGGTGACTTTTCAGCTTGGCTGATCGGTTTTCACTTCTCGGCTTAGTGTTGCAGTCCGGTCTGTTAAAACAAGCTGCTGGGCTTCAGTCTGGCCTCACAGTGCTTTGCTGAGTTATTATTCAGTTATTCTTAAACACACACACAGACAGAACCACACTGAACTTGCCCAGATTTTGGCTTTGTCCCTAAATCTCTAGCTTTACTTTTCCAGCAGATGAAAGGACCGATGACTGTCAGACTAGAGCAGGTCCTGTCCTACACTCACTGCTTGCATACTCTTAACCAGATTCTTTCAGTGTAAACCTTTACAAAAGGTTTTTCCACCAAAGTATGTGGTCCAATTTCCCCAATCATCTTTTCTGTAAATAATTCTAGTTACCCTTTACCAAGAGCCTTAAACCTGAGCAAGGGATCATATTTTGATGCAATCATGCTAGCCCAAAGACTTTGCTCCTGATTTAATGTTAATGTATGCTCTGAACATGACTGATTATAGCCATAACCAGTAGGACAGCTGCAATATAGAGTGAGAGAGGAACTGATGAATTGGGAGTAGGATATGGATGCATGCATCTTGGCTGGAGTTTGTTGCTCCATAGTTACAACCAGGCATTATTAATTGGATCCAGATGTGAATAGGATGCACCCAGCAGGTCGCCCCAGCTTGAGGAGAACTCACATTCCTGGACTCAAATTATCTAGGAAGGATTGTTAGATCATGGGTGCACACAAGAGAGGACATGAAGGGAGATGAGATGAGAGGGGACAAGAAGGGGTATAGGGACAGGGGAGTGGTTTTAGGCAGGTTCCTCCTCTTATAGCACTTCTCTTTCTAATGGTTTCTTCTTGACCTACTTTCTCTTTCCTCTGTGGAATGAAAGTGAAGTTCCAACCTTCTCTATAATGATGATCATGACCACTGGAAAATGTATCAAACCCTTCTATCTATGTTTCTATAGATTATTCATTAAATCATTCTTGTATTACTGATTTCTATAACAGAATTTCGTCTCAGTTTGAGAAAAAAAACTTTTTTCCTATGCACCCAAGAGTCTTTCAAATGTATATTTTGTGCATCTAAACCATATTACTAATTTGAAATAGTTCCAGCGTAGCCTTAACTTAAATCTTACACCTACGTCCTAGCAGGTGCAGCATAAAAATAGAGCCATTCCCTAAACTGTTGCCACAATGTTTTAAGCACACAATTATATAGCATGTCTTTGTATGCTGTAACACTTCAATTTCTCCTCACTGGAATTAACGGGCCCAAATCTGTTCCAGCATGACAATGTCCCTCTACACAAAGCGAGATCCATGAAGACATGGTTTGCCAAGACTGGAGTGGAAGAACTCGAGTGGCCTGCACAGAGCCCTAACCTCAACCCCATAGAACACCTCTGGGATGAACTAGAATGCCGACTGTGTCTCCTTGCTCAACATTATTGCCCAACCTCACTAATGCTCTTGTGGCTGAATGTTGAAATCCCCACAGCCACATTCCAAAATCTAGTGGAAAGCCCTCCCAGAAGAGTGGAGGTTATTATATATAAATGGGGGCTAAATCTTTAATGGGATGTTCAACAAGCACATATGGGTGTAATGGCCATGTGACAGGTGACATTTGCTTCTGTAGCTTCCCGCTGGACCTACAAAGCTAATGCTGCAAACAAGCAAAGCAGGTTTGTCTCTGGTATTTAAAGCATAAACTCTTCTCCTACTCTTCTCTTCTCTTCTCTTTTTCAGACTACAGAACCGGCCCGTGCTTCACACAGGTCAGCAACCAGATGTGCCAGGGTCAGCTGAGTGGTATTGTGTGCACCAAGACGCTGTGCTGCGCCACCATTGGCAGAGCTTGGGGTCATCCGTGCGAGATGTGCCCTGCCCAGCCACACCCCTGCCGCCGAGGGTTCATCCCCAACATCCGCAGTGGTGCCTGCCAAGGTTAGAGGTCAAATGCTTATAACCATGGTGCATTAGATCTAATTATTCACCTAAACGAGTTTTAACAGTGCACTACTTTTAATTTCCTGGATGAACGATATATGCCCAATGTTCAGATGATGAACCCTAGAGCAGGGGTATTTAACTATCATGTTACTAACAGTTACTAACAGTGACATTTTAATGCTTAACCATTTATGATTAGTTCATGGCTATAAATAAGACATCAGTTTGAAATGGTTATGTTTTGTTTCATAGTGGTGCATTACCGCTTTTGGCTAATGCCATGGACTTTGCTATTAAGACAAGAGAGAGTAAATCTAAGTCTGTGGAAACTCTTTCCTTTCTTGATGGGTTGCCTTCTGCTAAATAATTTATGTAAATGCATGTTTTGGCCTCAAAATGCCACAACAGGCCATGACAGAGGATCTGCCACAGAAGTTAAGCTGGTTCGTGTTTAGAAACTGGAGTCTCTGAACTGCTACAGTATTTTTCAAAATACTTTGATGTGGCTACCAGTTGAAGACCCCAGGCCTAGAGGTTCCAGTTTAGTACCTTTTTTCAAAAAGTACATTTATTACAATTATTTAACCCAACAAAAATAGACTATTTTCACACTGTACATTAAACATACTACCAACATCTACAAACATGTGCTTCCTCCAAGACATGTGAAGCCAGCTACCCCATCTTTTTGAACTTCTACTCATGCTATGTCACAGGGCAGCGTAACACACTCAGAGAAGAGTGCTATCCTCACTCTTTCATAAACACAAGCTCACAGATGACCATGATTAGCTAGTGTTGCACTGATTGACAGGGGAGAGAGTAATCCCATCCCTCACACTCAGGAAATACAGCCAATTTTGCTCCCTTGGCTCCCAGCCACAGATGGCTGTGGCATTGTCAGGGTTCATATTCACAATCTCCTGTTTGTAAAAACAAGTAGATGTACATGTGCTCCACGGTATGCAGTCATGGCTGCCATAGGTCTAGTACTCTTTAGGTTTGTCAGTCTAGTCAAATGAAAGTGCCTCTGTCTGCAGTCTTAACTTTTTTTTTCAATGTCTCAATAACAACTACAATATTATTGTTCTAGCCAACTTTAGTTATCATTGAGGAAGCCAAAAACAGTCCTACAGATGACCTTAGTCAGTAGGTTAAAATATGAAAATAGCTGCTGAAATGCAGTGGAGTTTGCAGTCAGCTATTATTTAATTCATATGTTTTCACAATAGCAGTTGAATGTGACACACAATTGTGATCTATGCAGCCAATTTTTGAGCTGAATGAAATTTATTCACCCAAGAGACAGCTGCATAAAGCCTTATTCGGAATCTATCACCTGCTGTTTCAGCTGACAGAAATTACTGCAACAACAGACCATTTTTTGTGGTCTGACAGCAGATGTATCACCACATGAGTGTGTTCTCATGAATGTGATTATGCAATGTATGTGACAGCTGCATTGTTCGAAGTAGCCAATGACAAACCATATGCCACACTATAACCCAGCCTGGAAGCTGAAAAATCTAAAAGTCAGAGACAGAGATTGAGGCTCGGAGAGATGGAAATGCGAACAGAGCTTCACCTCTGTTCCATCAACATTCCAGAGCAAATAACACCGTATTTTCCTCCTCAGCACCATCTCAAAAGTCTCAATAAGACATCCTCCAAGTAGACAGAGCAGTGGTGCACTAGGCCTCAAGTCTTCAGTGGTGCAAAGGGGTAAAACAGAGAATTTGGAAGACTCTGATCCTTTCTTGCCAATATCTTATGCGTTTTTGAGTAAGAGGCCACTTTTGACTGTGATTGAATCTACACTGACATTTGAATCACAAAATGAGGAATAGGACACACCATGAAGACTACAAGTGTGGCATTGGAACAGCATATTCTGGCCAATGTGTCAGAAAGAGACTAAACTAATGACCAGTCAGACTGTGTAATTACGCAGTTTAATATGACACTTCTGTCACAAAGCCTGAGCAGCTCCCGTCTGAAGCTGGTTTCTGCATCAGATAGTTGTCTCCAGACGATCTCCACAAACCCTAAGGCTATGAGTTTTGTAATTCCATGATAGTGATGCATCTTTAAAAGTGGACATGTTGGAATGTTGTCCTGAGGCCATAACATAAACGACATAATGAAAATGACAACAGCCCACGTTTGCAAATTTGGGGGATTTCAATGGAATGAACTGATCAAACAAAAAGATAATCTGCCTATTCCTTTAGCTCAAAGAGGGCCTCACCTTGCCTCTGAGCTTATTTCCACGTCACTGCTTTAGCCGGTCTTTACCAGTTTCCAGACTGCCGCACAGACTTCATAAAAATACTCGGAGACTCCGTGAGGTCCTGCTCAATGACTTGGTGGGGGAAAAAAAACCCTTTAAAGTCAGTGAAATTCCACTGGCTTCTTTTTAACTCAAATACCCCAACGCCTCAATATCAGATATGGAGACAGCTCTTAAGCCTGGCTTGAATACAAAGCACACACACACACACACACACATTTGCACTCAGAGCTGGAAGATCACGCTCGGAGCATCAGGCTTTGCCCAGGAACTTTGTGTTGGGCACTGGGTACTCTTTAATGAAAAGAACTATTTTGGCTCTGAAGACAGATGAGTGATGCGTTCGACTGAAACTTGACTATAGTACTTTTCTGAAGTAGAGCCATGTGTAAAGCTATAGGACGGAGAAAAGGAGCAGAAAGACGGACAATGAAACTTTGCTCACTTTGTGTTTTCTGTGTCAGTCAAACACAAAGTAAAATCTAAAAGTAAAATTGCAGTAAAAACGTCTTAACTTTAGTAATTTACCAAAGTTACCACCTGTACAGCTTATCAGAAAGAGTGTTTCCTTTTGTTCGTCAGGTACAATGTCCTCTCAGCAGTTTCATCAGTTTCATCAGGTCTCATTGTCATGTATTTAAAGATGTATTTATTTGCACCCAAAATAGGCCAACTGACAGAAACATTGCATAAAGGAAAATAATAGGAAAGTGAAAAAAGCTTAGGAGTGACTGGGTTTACAGTGGTTTCCCACCTCTTAACACCTGTTTGCAGTGTCCAAATCAGAGCAAATGTGATCCGTTTAGTTTGTTTGCTATTTGGTTTGGTTTCACAGTGAACAAAAGAATGCTGGCTGAGGGGTATGTGAAAATGTACTTGTAAAACTCTCATTCAGTGGTCAGAAATATGCACACAGAAAAATAGGTAAAGAAATCTTTGCCAAGTGTGCATAAAAATTGCTAGAACACAGAACTGGCATTAAATGAATGATTAAATAATTATAGAAATAGCTTGTTTAAAACGTTTTGTGTATCGCATCCTGTGTTTATTTTCTCTTTTTGTTCATCCATCCAGAACACATGGCATTCCTGCAGCTCTTCGGCTCTGTGCTTTGACACAGTTTGCATCTCATGGCTCACAGTGGCAGGCCCCCCCCATATTTCTGGTTCACTTCCTGCAGTTGAGTCAGTTCAGAAATTTGGATTTGGAAAACAATTAGCCACAGAGGCTACAGAAAGCTATAGAGTTTGTACTGCAGAGGACAAAGTAAAAGACATTTTTCATAATAAAGATAAACATAATCAGCATCTACAGTACAGACCCCCAGAAATGTATAAGAGAGTGAAGGAGTGTTCCCCATGGATCAGGCCACCACTTGGCTTCAATGGCCAGCTCGTTTCGTTGAGGGGAAAGAGATGCTGGCTCAACGATGAGAGTGTTTCCTTTTGGAACAAGTGCTCTACTCTTATGAGACTGCGTTGACGCCAGGAATTCCAGCCTCTCTTTTTCTTTCTTCAATCCGTTCTTGGGTCATCAGGTTTAAAAAAAAAAAGAAATCACCTCTTGTTTGAAACAAGGAAATATTTTTTTGCCTACGACGGGTTCTCAGGGCTAACAGAATGCTTACAGGAACGAATTAAACTATGAGTCAGAGCCTATAAGTAAATTCGCAGCTATAGACTGACTGAGTGGCAGGTTGTTAAATGTTACTCAGGCCACACAATGTAGAAAACCTAACATTTTACACCTAACACATGATGATGTTAATCATTTATTTTGTGTAAGCCAAACCTGTGTCAAGAATACACAACATACTAAGTTTCTTTCTTTCATCCTGTCCCTCTAGATGTGGACGAATGCCAGGCCATCCCTGGTCTCTGTGCAGGAGGGAACTGTATTAACACTGTAGGTTCATACGAGTGTAAATGTCCTGCAGGCCATCGGCAGAGTGAGACCAACCAGAAGTGTGAAGGTAAATGACTCAGAAATAAATCATATATACTAGAGATGTTTTTTGGTTACAAAAAGTTGTTTAACTGATTAAAACTTTTCGGTCAGATGTCCACTCTGTCAGTTGTTGTCAGTTCATTTCATTAAACTTTTAATGATTTATTGAATTGGAAACATTGTGAATCATTGAGAACATTGCAGATATGTAATTTATGTAACATTATGGCTTAAACTCTAGAACCAATCATATACATTAATGAATGTTATGATCACATTCTCTATTAATTAGAACAGATTGAAAAATCTGTTTAAGGGGGCTCCTGAATGGTTGTTTGGATAGTTAAGCGTTCTTAACATCTTAAAGAGGTTCTACTTGGAACGCTTTTCTAAACATTTGTTGTCGGTTTCTACATAAAATGGTTTTAGATTTAACTGTATTGTGCTCTTGTACTTCTACTGTGGTCTCACCATCAACACTCCACAGGTGTGGTGTTTTCAGACATAACACCAGGAACACCAGAAACGTTTTTCCGCAAAATGTTGGCAGATCGTTTCACATCTGCCGTGTCATGTATATCAGAGAAGAAACTCTGAACTACAGTTCCCAACAGCCACTGCACCTAACTGCATCACAATCACATGACCCCCTGCACATGAATCACGTTCTTGTTAACGAGCGCTTATGTGTATATAGCCACAGATGGTCTTACGTTTGTCTTCCATGTGACTGTGATGCAGTGAGGTGCAGTGGGCGCTGGGAACTGTAGTTCAGAGTTCCTTCTCTGCTATACATGACATGCAGTCTGTTGCTGAAACTTTGCTGCATCATACCGAGTAGGAAAATGACATTGAGCTGATTAAGTAATGAGATTTTGCAATGAGAATTCACAGAAAGAGAAGCGTTTTGGTGAGGTGGAGGGGTGGAGCTGTTAAAGTTTTATGGCCCATGGCAGAAGTGGCTTTACTCCCAGAATCTAATTATCATATAACTTGGCTTCTATTACGAGAGATTCTTCTAAAAGATAAGACTTGGTGTTACATGAGAAGATGAAAAGTAAAGTGATTATAATTATCTTTGGTGCGTGGTTCTAAGAAATGGAAATAATTAAGTTGTTTGCTTATCGTCAACCTTCACCAAAGCACACCATGCTGTTGAAATGCACTTGTTATCATGATCAGATAGCTAGCAAAACGCTGGTCTGTTTCTCGGGCTTGTGTGTCTTTTCATTAGCCAACATGTTTAAGGCTTTAGGCCTTTTCTTCACTCTGCGTCTGTTTCTGCTCTGGGGTGCGTTACTTTAGATTGACTTGATTAAGTGGAATTTAAACAATGAGAAGTGAAAACACGCAGGCAACTGGATTCAAGAGGGGGTAAAAGCTATAAGGTCTAAACACAGCCTTTAGGGGTATAGTGAGAGAGAGTGAGAGAGGGACATGTAGAAGGTTTAAGAATAGGCTTGTCTAATATAACAATGTAATCTCTTGTGTAACTTCTCTTTTCCTCTTTAAGGGTTAAAAATAATAATATATAATGAACCTATATTTAATTTTGAACCTTTTTTAGCTTTGTATTTTTATTAGCTTGATACGTGATGCACCGACCATGCACATTATTTTGAGTACACTATAAAAATGCACATCCTGTCAAATCAGAAGTTATTATGTAGCATAGCAAATATATTTGATTAACTCCTTAAACCAGAAATAGTAAAAATATTAGTTTTCCTGTCTAAGACTCAGCCTCTATAATATAATGCTTATACTGTTTTATAGTAATGACTAAATATGGTGAAGTTTTCCATCAGGAGTTTATTTAACATTTCAACCCCCAAGTATTTAACAAGTATTAATATTTAATAATAGTTTCATATAAAATTGTAATATAATAATAATAATTTTTTAAAAAGTATCTACTGAGGAAAAGCTGCAACTTTAAGCTTTCAGACATGGGAAGTTTTCAGGACAGAGGGCTTTTCAGGTTCTTTCTTTTTTTTCTTATTAACTTCAAGAAAGAGAAAGTGAAGCTGGTGAAGGAAAGACTGTTTATAGCTGCTATAACATACGTGATTACAGGAACTAACTTGTTTTGTGGCTCTTCTGCAACATTAAAAGTAATTAATAACAGATAAAAAGTATAATGTCGCTTTTTAATGAATGCTTTTTTTTTGCATGGTCAAATTACTGTGATATAAGAGAAATAAAACATTTCAGCACATGCTGTTATTGAAAAATAATCAACTTCATGGTGGTAACAGTAACTCCACTTCATCATGCTATCCTGTGTTTTATTCTTTACCTAATTTAAGGTTAATCAATATTGCACAAGCCTAATGGAGAGCAGACATAAAGACATACAGAAAAAAGATCTGAATTAGTGTTAAATATGCATATACAAGTATAGTGAAATACATGTCATTCTAAACCCAGAGTGTCCTCAGAGATCCCCACATTCTCAGTGTCATTAAATTAACCTCTGTGTGCTGCTGTCTGATGAGCGGCGGGATGAAAATCCAACTTATTGTCTGATTCAGCCATTTTCAGTTGGCAGTTTTATCAAGGTCATGCAGAAAGCGTAGAACCTGACAGAAAGCGAGTGAGAGACATTAACACACACTCCATGCAAAAACATAATTTACACAAATGTACTGTAGTGGAGCCATGTAGACATAGAAAGAGGGTTGGGATGGGAGACCAAAAGACTTTTGGGCTGCTGTGTCTTGCTGGGAAAAAACATGTTTAGGTGGTGAGAACTCAGCTGGTGTCACAGAGGAGCTGCTTACGTGGAGCAGCTGAGCTAATTACAAGACAGCGCTGAACTGAGATGTGTACCCTCAGGCGCCGTCGGGTTCTACCTCTTACTCCATTTGCTGCTTAAACGGGCAATTTCTTAGAAAGGAAGTCATACTCTACTGCAGCTACAAAGCTATATTTCTCAGACACTAATGAGTGTGCTGCATACCACCACACCAAAAATGGAGATAGCTGTAATTGAAGTATGCAACAAGGAGTGAAAGGCAGAAAGACAGAGATATTGTTCACTTCAGCATTGGTCTTCAATCGTATTTTTCCCCCTTGTTTTGCTCTCTCATTCTCTTCATGTAAATACAGGGTGCTGGCAACGGGCCATCTGTTAGTACTTGAACAAAGAACCGTTTACATCTGGAATGGCGTGGCCACAAAGGGTGCTCACAAATGGTAGTTTACAAGGACCCGAGCCAGCAAACAGACAGACATGCTCACATGCTGTATGTATTAGGAATAATACACCGCTGGGCATTCTGTTATAGGAAAACAATCCACAATGGGATGGTGTGATGCCACCCTGAATAGACTATTTTCCTATAACAGTACATCCTGAAGTGTTTTATTTCTCTTTCTTTGCTAAACTGAACTTTGCTGAACTTTTTCTATCCACTTAAAGTTATATTTAAAAATAATATTTTTCTCTCTTGATGTTTAAAAACTTGTTATTTTACTGAGAAACTGGAAAGCACAAACTCCTCTGTCCTGACGTTCCCATGGCAGGAAACCTACTGACTGTTACAAAGTGTGACATTGGAGACTACTTAAAAAAAAGTCAAATAAAAGTCCACTATATCAGCAATTATCCCTTTATTTTGTTAAATTACATGTTTTTAAATATCCATTTATTATTAGTCTTAGATTATGTGTAGCAGCCCCTATACAAGTCCCTGTGAATGAACTGTTACTATAGAAACAGTACCGTATTAGAACTGGTGTATTAATTAGAAAATTAATTAACAACTTCTGTTTAGCCAGATTTTTAATCAGACATATAGACATACATACTCAGAAAGTACACCCGGATAATACACACAGCAGTTGGAGTTTGTTCAGGTGGCAGTCATTTCCCTTAGCATACACCCTCTCGTCTGGCCAGTGTAAAGTCTGGACCCATTCACAGGACGTCTGATTTATTTAGCTGGACTCTTATCATGCCTGTTAAACTACCACTAATGGAGACCCACACAGATACTTTTTACAATACTACGACATCCACACACATACTGTGGATAGACAGGATCAACCATTACTCAAACTACTGTACAACCATATACATAAAAACAAGCGCCGGATTAGGGATATATTTATTCCATGTGTTGCTGTTTGTTGCTTTAGATTCACATCATGCATAAACACACACACACACACACACACACACACAGACAGATTCCCATCTACATAAAATGTGGTGCCAAGTGGCAGTTCTTTTCTGCTGATGTTGGTCTTGTAGGCTTGGCAGTATGCTGCCAAGCTAGAGCCGGGAAAACCCATGTCCACACCTGCAGCTCTTAAACCGTCTCCTGGTTTACATCATCTAATGCAGTCAGAGCTATGAGGCTTACAAATTTCCTGGAAGTGAATGTCAGAGGTTCAGAAAAGTAGAAAAGCCTCCTTGAACCATCTTCTAGTGCCACCGAAGTCCAGTCGGCTGGCTTTCTCTTTTTTTTTTTTACAAACAAGCTATGACAGCTGTGTATGTGGGCGTTAGGATGACATTCTGTTGGAATACACTTCTATTTCTTTAGCCATCATTCTTATTTAAGGGCCAAGATACACCAAATTCATCAGTGCTCATTGAATGTCTGTGTCTGAGCATTGCCTGTGTATTTCGCAGGGTACCATTTTTTTAAAATTATGAATACAGACTGGCACCCATTCTGGTGTGGAGGGTAATATCCTGGCTAGAAGATGCAGAGTATGTATGCAAATCCGACATCAGCTGTCATTTTTGTAGTTTATTAAGTACAACTTTTTTCTAGTACAACGTTTTCTAGAAGGACCTGAATATTAGAGCCAGGTGTATAGGAAGAATTCTCTCCAGGATGGTAGATTGTCAGGACCAGAGTTAGGCACCCCTGATATAGATGATAGTGGTGGTAGAAGGCAAATCAGTGGCCAAGTGAGAGGCCCAAACTTTCATTTGCCCCAATCACACACTGCTGCCAGAACCTAACCATGATGAGACCAGAGCTTACACCTGGAACACCTTCAATGCAAAATGAAACTAAGGCATAAGCATTAGATATGATAGGCTGTATATTAGCAGTTTCAGGCCTAGATCCCAAATGCAATTAAAACTCTAAATGTGGCGGCTTACACAATATACTTTGTCAATACCATAACCAAAACTAACATATCTAAACCATATTTGGTCCAGAATGATCTGTTATCTGTGAAGAGACTAATGGAAAGTTAAACAAATTTTATTTAAAACCCCCCCCCCCCCCAAAATCTCTGGTGTGTCTCTGGTTATGCTGCCAGGGTTCCATATGACCAGCTGTACTATTGTTATTTTATTTGATGTTTCCAGATGTGGATGAATGCTCCACCACCCCTGGTGTTTGTGACGGTGGAGAATGCACCAACACTGCTGGCAGCTACGTCTGCACCTGTCCTCGCGGCTTTGTCACCAGTGCAGATGGGTCCAGATGTATAGGTAAGACTTCACACACTCTCCCTGACCTGTAAGCCCGGCTACATCATCTGCCAAAAATGGTCCAAATGAGTAGTTAAGATAACAAACAGATACACATATTCTCTTTCTGACCTAATGAGACTACGTTACCAGCACAGGTGAGTCCAAATATGTATGTCGGTCTTCACACACACACACACACACACACACACACACACAATACACAATACACACCTGTCTGACATCTGGCACCATTCTTCTTCTGCCTATATGAGTCATTTGGCCTTTTGGCTTGTGGTCACCCGCTGCAAGCTCAGGCACGTGGAGTGTGTGTATGTGTGACTCAGTTCCACATCTGCTGCGAAGCACAAATAGGTGTTAATGGATTTAGGCATCTCCTAAAGCCTCTTTAATTCCTGAGCAAACCCTCTGAACTCTTTCTCAAAGATCTGTCTGCCTGAACACAGGAAGTGGGTGATTATTGTAATGGAGAAGTCGTATTCGCCTTTACTTATTCGTCATCTACCATCTGTGAGGAAAGTCTTTTTTTTTTGTGCCTTAGTTGTATAATCACACAAAGTCACATGAGGTGGTGTGGGTGTAGGTTTGATTTTGACATTGGTGGGGACATAAAATCAGTATACAGAGACAAAAACATGTGCCTATTCAAAGCTTTCATTTCAAACGCACATGGATGAACCATACAGTACATCAGCCTAAGATTTGTCACAATACTGAATCTAACATATACTAACATATCACCATGTCACTGTTCGAGCTCACCTGTGACCCTGCCGCTCCACCTGCCTTACTTCCTGCTCTGTCTGAGATACTACCTGGCAGGACTGCTTCTGTCACATGACCTGACAAAATAACACATCGATGAATGCCACATGAACATTGAGGAAAAACATTTATGGCTTAGTTAAGTATTATTACCGTTATTGTTGACTCTACAAATTAGAAATTGAGAAAATATTTTAAGCGATTTACACATTTACTTGTAAAGTAGCTCCTAATGTGTGTTCGTGTGTGTGTGCGTGTGTTTGGCGGGTAGGTTAATTTGGTGTTATGCTGAGTCAGGATGGTGGCCAATAAAAGAAAGATGGGCATTATGAGCTACTTTACGAGTCAAAGTATATACACACACAAACTAACGTTTAGGTTTGCCACTCATCCCATTAATACGGGATTGTCACGCATTGAGAAAATACGCTGTCCCTGAATCAATATTAGATGCGATTGATTGTCCTGTATTTTCGTGCACAGAACAGAACTGTTGGTGTAAGGACAGTGTCTTCTTCACGTACCGGTAGCCAAAATGGTGTGTGTCTAGTTGACGGAGCTTTGGCGCTTTGTACAACCAGATGTAGCTACAGTCTCTCACACATTAGCAAGAAACGGCAAAGCCAATCCTATTAGCGAAGTGGGTTAGGTTAGACGGGACTCATAGTAGAGAATGATATCTGTTAACTGTTTGTGTACCACAAATTGTGCTGCTGCCTGTCTAGGCCAGGACGCTCTAATGTCAATGAGACATTTCCTGGTTAAATAAAGGTTAAAAAAAATTTTTAATAAAGACCAATGGACAACAGTGGTTATATATAAATGTATTTGAATTGTTTGTACAAAATTATTGCTAGGGACCATTCAGTAGTCGCTGGATATTGATAGGAACATGTCTCCTAGCGTCCCTACTAAATTCGACGCCCCTGTGTGGATCACATGAACCTGTTCAGGTAAATATGTTATGATAAATATTCCCAAAATGAGTGTTATGCAGAACAGGGGCCAGTGAAATTCTGTTTCTGGCAGCAGATGTTAAGAAATGCTTTGGTTCAGTTCCCAAAGCCAGAACCAAGGATTATGGGGTTGTGGAAATAACGTTATTGTCCACTCTATATCTTTAGAGAGACTATGTGGACATTCCAGACTGAATGGTAATGGACTGATATGGGAACAGTGAGTGGATAGCAAACAACTGAGTTTATTTTGGGAAAGTTTCAGGCCAGCAATTGTGGATTAATCTGAAAACAGTTCTTGTTAGTACTGGGAAGTGCTAGAGGACTGCAAGAGTTCAGTCTCAGGGGCGTAGAAGTCCAGAGCTCAGCAGGGAGACACAAGACTGCTATTTCCTCTTTACACTAAGGCTAGATGTTGACTCTGGCATGAGTATGTTCTCTGACTCACTGACTTTCTGAATACTTCTTCCTTTTCTGACTGTCCTTTCTTATTTTTATTGCAGTTTAATTCTCAAACTACTTTTCTATTCCTTATTCATTCCCTATAAGTTTTTCTTTCTTTAGAAGACAGCCATTTTCTCACATTCCCACCCCACCATCTTAACCTCTGAACATAGTCGTTTCCTGCTATAAACATGACCTGTCTATTGGTGGAGATATTTACAGTACCCTTGGGTCTAACTGGCCTGACCCAGATTTGTACCCTAAATCCTGAAATATGAACTGTGTTCCATATAGGATACTCCAGAAATCACCTCCACCAATAGGGCTGTAGAATGGTGGGAGGTTTGTACGAGTTATGCACTTTGTTTGTTTTTTAGCATGGAGGAAACATAGCAAAGCTGTCATGGTCCAGGCTCAAGAGTGGTGCCACTTCTTTTGGTTTCGCTCCATCAACAGAAGATCGCAAGTGAATATCCTTAAGATAGCTAGAGTCTAACATCATAATTGGCCCTGCCTTTTTGATGGCATTCGTCTCCTCCCTATTGGAGCGAGTTTAAGCAATCTGTCTGCTAGCTCATGTAGGACTGTTAGAGCTCCATATGTGCTGCTGCTTTGCATGACCAGCAGTTTCAAAAGATGAGGTAGCTTCATATGTCAGAAGACACACATGGTAGGTTTCACTTTTCCAGATGGGAAGCTGTTGTACAAAGGGGGTAGGAATTGCCTGTAACTATCTTGGGAAAAAATTGGGGGAGGGGTATCAAGAAAAAAAAGTTATGCCACAATAATTATGCCAATTCCGTGTCACACTGTGAAATCCCACTCCGAAAGAAAAAAAGAATGAAACGGGGAAGGAAAAAGAGAAAGGCTGCAATTGTGCGGATAGAAATAAAAAGGTCTGGTTCCAATTACAGCTATCATCTCCGTCATGGCCTTTGCAGAAAAACCCATGTGCATCCGCCCCTCATGCCCCTTGAGCTAAATTCCTCCCCTTTCTCTCTGCCACACCGTGTCCCAGTGGGCTTGCTAGTTGGGTCTAAAATGAGCAGTTTAGCCTCCAGACAGATGGTTGCCTGCGTTGACTGGAATTGGTCATGAGTGCACCACATGGAACTGATTAATTTCAGAGCGTTGTCTCATTAGACTGGCTAATCGACATGTACCACCCCTCCTGCATGCTTGTGCTTTCTCTTTCTAAACACATAGACCCCATTAAACTCTTTGGACCCAAGTCCCACTTTTTTACCTTGATCAGGGGAAACAGGCACAGAACCATTTTTGGGTTTCAAATCCGCGTTGATTTTCCAACCCCCTCTTGACATCTCCAGCTCCCGCCTCATAAACGGGCTTCCTGGAAGCTGGCCATGAGAAGGGCACACATGAACTTGTCTAACTGTGAATATTTAGTGGAGAAAGCCAATACTGGTATTTCTTTCTTCTCTCTCCATGTCTCTGCTTGATTTTATCTTCTTTTTTTTTCTCTTTCAATCAGTGAAAGAAAACAATCTCTTTCTCAAGTTGTGGCTTACTAGCCAAGCTTGATCTGATGACATCAGATCATGTTTGGCACCCTTGCCAATAAATAGTTGTTTGCAGTGCCTAGTTAGCTCATAAAAAAGTTATTTAAAATTTCTGTAAACTAGGCGACGATGCACACCTAAAAAGTGGACCAGCATTTGGAGAGTTTCAAGGAGGTTTGCTACCACCACGTTTCCCGACTCCACAAAACCGACACCACAGTATTATTGAAGGAGAAATGTCTTTTGGCTTGAGTTTTAAGAAAAAACTGTTCTGACTGACAGCTCATTTGTGGCCCAGAACAAAATAAACATAAGCCGAAAATGAAGAAACTAACCAAATATATAGTGCACGACCATTTTTTATTCTTAATTACTCGTCCCACAGTGCAACGACAAACAGACCAACAACAAACTAAGGATACACACACACAATAAAAATAGAATATAATAAAAATAATAAAATACAGTAGACATAGTAAATATATAGTTGGCTGTAGAGAATATGATGCGAATGAAATAGAATATAATAGAACGTTTATGTAATATAATAGAAACATTGTAACTCTATTATTACACACAGTAACTTTAAAGTTCTTTATGTGAGATGTATGGACCAATTTATATATGGTTCCTTAATCCATAATATTTGCTCTGTCTCTGGCTCTGTTCTCATTTTTATCCCACTCTTTCAGATCAGAGACTGGGTGTGTGTTTTGCGTCCTTTGCTAACGGGCGCTGCGCGATGGAAATGACAGGCCAGTATACCAAGATGCAGTGCTGCTGTGATACAGGCCGCTGCTGGGCCATGGGTCACATCCCAGAGATTTGTCCAGTACGGGGTTCCGGTGAGTTTACGATATACATGTACGGTTATGCACACAAAACTCACAGTAGGACACACTCTCAGAAAAAAAAAAAACAGAATTCAAACCCACATACAAATTCTGAATTTGTGACAGATCCAAATCAGTGTGGGTAATGTAAATGCTTTGGATGGACACTTTGGTAGACTGAGAAAGCCAGAGATTCATAAACCATCCTCAGACATTACCTACTTTTTAAATACTTCCCTTCCTCAACCAAGTGTTAGCCATCTCTTTGGCTCTGAGCTTATGAGAGTGTATGTGTGAGCCACAGGAATGTACAGACTGAGTGTTTGCCAAAACCTGCGATAGGCCTCTTTTCCTTTGGTTCATCTCTGTCCATGGCCTTCATGTTTTTTCCATATAACAGAAAACACATATGCTCACCAGTCAAGGCCAGCAGTTCTGACTTATTCATAGACAGACTCTACTTATTCACATGCAAACTGTTGTCTTTGTATTACATGTAAAGCAGTGCATTTCCTACAAAATTAGGGAAATTGTAATTAACTAAAGCTGGGTAGACTACACTTACCATTGTTTCTCTTAATTAAAGATGTATGTAAAAAGAACTAGAGGATGTCATTAGGTTTATAGCCCCCTGTATATATTTAGTCCTATATGGTTAATGATAGTGAGACAAATTCATACATCATTTTTGAATACTGACAGAACCCCAGACCCTTTTTGGATCCATTATCTTGGTGCTAGCTATTGAGCAGTAGTAGCAGGTGAAACCAACACATGTTACACAGTGTAAAAAGTTGTCCTCTGTACTTATAGATGAATATCGGAGGCTGTGCATGGAGGGAATTCCCTTCACAACCGGTAGAGAGACTATTAACGTGTTTAATGGTCACAAGTATCCTGGACAGAATGGGCATGGATACGGCAATGGAAATGGCAATGGCAATGGCAATGGAGGAGAGTGGCCCAAGATTGACACCCGTCCAATTATTGGTAATTTTGCATTGCGTATGATATGTAGTGTTTTTTATAGTTAAAAGTAATGTCTTGGATTGATCACTCTGTCATGTTGTTTGGTTTCCAGTCCTGCCTCAGAACGTAAGCACAACCATCGATGTGTGTAAGCATTTCCCCAATCTGTGTTTGAACGGCCGTTGCATCCCCACCCCTAACAGCTACCGCTGCGAGTGTAACATGGGCTACAGTCAGGAGGGGCCTGGCCAGTGCACAGGTAACACATGCATAGTTATATAAACACAACAGCTCTCAGTGGAACTGTGACATACTGTATATACTAATCTATATACATAAATACTTGAAAGCTTGGAACCAGTGTTCTCAATTGTTACATATAATACAATTATGTTAATTTGCTCTTAGTATTGTGCAACTTCATAGGTTTCAAATCATTTGTAAGAAGCTGTAAAAATGTTGTCTGGAGTGAAGTATCGAGCAAGAGATTTTTAAACCGTGTTGCATCAAGATGAAATTATATGTCTTCTGTTCACTTCTCTCCTCTCCTCTCCTCTGCTGCCATCTGTAGGCCTTTCATGTTATAATATTTTGTCCTCTTATTTCTTTTGTAGATATGGACGAGTGTAGCAGTAACCCCTGTGTGAACGGAGACTGCATTAACACCCCGGGTTCTTACCACTGCAAGTGCCACGAGGGGTATCAGGGCACCCCCACCAAGCAGGCCTGCATTGGTATGAGTTATAAAATGCATTCAAATGTACTTGTGAAGAACTCACAGATATTGCATATATACACAACTGTATTGACCTTATAAGACAATGACCCAGATGCATATGCATGCAATAAAACATTAACATCTTCTCCTAATACTCAATGTTTCAGATATTGACGAGTGTATCGTAAACGGAATCATGTGCCGCAACGGCCGCTGTGTGAACACAGAAGGAAGCTTCCAGTGCATATGCAATGCTGGCTTTGAGATTAGTCCTGATGGAAAAAACTGTATAGGTGAAGATCCAAACTCCTCACAGCTTCCTTTAAACCTTTATAATCATGTCTTAGGCTAGCCTTTATAGTTAACTGAGCATTGTTTTTATTATTTGCTACAGTGTTGTTAGTGTTAGCTATAATAGTGGTGCAGTGGTGGCTTGGTGGTTTAGGCGCTGGGTTACTGATTGGAAGGTCAGGTGTTCAAGTCCCAGCACTGCCAGGCTTCCTCTGTTGGGCCCTTGAGCAAGGCCCTTAACCCTCTCTGCTCCAGAGGCACTGTATCATGTCTGACCCCAGCTTCCTGACATGTTGGAATATGAGAAGAATATAATTTCACTGTGCTGTAATGTATATGTGATTAATAAAGTATCATTATCCTTAATTCTTTTGCAGATCATGATGAATGTGCGACCACCAACATGTGTCTGAATGGCATGTGCATCAACGAGGACGGCAGCTTCAAGTGCATCTGTAAACCCGGCTTCACCCTGGCTCCAAACGGACGCTACTGTGTCGGTGAGCAGGGGCGGCTTGGGGTCTACTATAGCTCAGTTAGAAATCTGATTCAGTCATCAATCTAAATTCATGATATCACTGATGATTTGAAGTGATTCATTTAATTTACAAACTGAGTTTATTGATCGAATTGAATTGAAGGGACTGACTGTTTAGAAATCTGGAGAATTATTATTATTATTGTTATTATTATTATTATTATTATTATTATTAGTTGTGTTACGTGAGGATTATTCCTAATCATGTAACACAACTCATCTGGTGTCCAGGAACATCTCCATACTGAAACCAAATTATCGGAGTGATAAGCCAGTTTGTTGGAAATTGATATATATTAATTAATTAAGTGGATGAACAACAAAACTGGTTAGTTTGTTAATTTTGTTAATCAGAATTGTACAGTGCATTTACAATTACATTAGTAATACAAAAAAAAAATTGATATCAGTTGAAAATGATTTTAAACACAAGCATTTTACACACGTTTTAATTAGTAACACGTTTTAATTAGTAACACGTTTGTTGTTACTAATATCAGCATAGTATAAATATAAAGTTCTATGTTTGGTCATTCACTTTTGTTTGTTAAGTTAGCTCCTTTGTTTCTTTTACTTGTTTTAGCTGGTCTGATTGACTAACAAAACCTTTCTGATAAAGCTGGCCTAAACTGTTTTTCAGTATTGATTGGCATGAATTTGTCACTACCAAATTGTATTTATGTGCTATTAGCAAATATCTTGAGAAGACTCCATACTCCAAGAACTACAGAATATCATATAACTATAGAAAACCCTAACCTTAACTCTTTTGATATGACAGACCATTCTCTCTGACTGACAGCCATGCAGCAGCTGCCACTTGGGTCAAAGATCTCAAAGTAGAACCTGTCTTATGAATTCCTGCTTCCTTTTATTCTCACAGACATCGATGAGTGCCAGACAGCAGGTATCTGCATGAATGGCCGCTGTCTGAACTCGGAGGGTTCGTTCCGCTGCGAGTGCCCTCCTGGGCTGGCCATTGACTTGGACGGCCGTGTTTGTGTGGACACACACATGCGCACCACCTGCTACGGCGCCATCAAGATGGGCACATGCTCGCGGCCGTTCCCTGGTGCCGTGACCAAGTCAGAGTGTTGCTGTGCCAGTCCTGAGCATGGATTTGGCCAGCCGTGTCAACCTTGCCCTGCTCGCAACTCGGGTAAAAATTCCATATCTTTGCTTTAAAATATAACATCATCAGTTCTGTGGATTCATGAATTGAGAGGTGGAACTCATTAAAAAAAAAACTCATTTATCGATCTAATATACATTTAGATTATCAACTGGCTTAAAGCATAACTGAAAAAGATGATATAGATTATTCAGTACTTAATGATATCTTAGCCTTGAGCTGATGTGTGTGATAGACTTGTAAAGTTCACTGAGCCCCTGTTGTCCTCAGCTGAATTCCAGGCTCTGTGCAGCAGTGGCATCGGGATGACAATAGACGGAAGAGGTGAGTTTATATATACACATTGACACTTGATGTACACACGGACTATGTATGTTGCGTTAACTTTTTTTTAGCTTCCCTTTCGTTTCTAACTGATTTGTTTCTACATTTTTAACCACACAAAATCTAGAATCTAATATCAATGAAAATGAAAAGATACCCACTGTAGCACATTTCAGCATGAACAGCGTCAGTCTGGAAGTACAAGTTACATTTACATTTACATTTAATCACTTAGCAGACGCTTTTATCCAAAGCGACTTACAAATGAGGTTGACTCCATTACAGGCTATTCTCTGGTTAAGATGTGTACACTGGAACGTTTTTCTGTTTATATAAAATAATAAAAATGGGATCAACAACTGAGTGAATGCAGCGCCTGTAAAATTCTTTAGCCATCATGTCGTCCTTCTTTACCGTCACGCTTCATGTTATGTTTAAAAAGCACATAGTGATCCACAGTAGTACATCACTAGTAAATCACAGCATTAATGGCAATCTTTAATCTACCTTTTTTCTTGCTAGTAGCTACCTGGTAATTCCTGATAAACATCCAGGTCATTCATTAATCGTTGATGAAAAACAACTGTCATACCTTGTAGAAATTTTTTGTCAAAAAAAAAGTGTAATGAATGCAATGTCCACAGACTATACACTTTCTAAATTTTTTAAATTTCACGCATCTGTTGCTTCTCAGACATCAACGAGTGCGGTTTGAACCCAGACATCTGCAAAAACGGGGTGTGTGAGAACCTGCGTGGGAGCTACCGCTGCATCTGCGACTTCGGCTGGGAGCCTGACTCTAGTGGCAAGAACTGCGTGGGTGAGTGATCACGCCTGTCCGGCTATCAGCGCTACAGGACGTCTGTGCTGAAATGAGTTCCATTTCCGTCATTTTACTCAACTCTAACTCATCATGTTTAAATGAGAAAATGTATTAACATGTGTTCATACAGCTACTCCTTTAAACACAGGGTGTGAAAACTGGCCTTTGTGGAATCAGCACACCATGTGATCAGATGATGATTCGATGATTAACGCATATCTAGCTTTATATTTCTATCACTGTTTTGGGAGAAACTTTTTATGACCTGTGATGGTGTCATCTATTCATGATCCAGACCAGCAGCAGATTTCTTCTTCAGTTCTTCTTGATTGTCGTGGTTCCGTGGTTTTTTCTCGTGTCAAAACACGAACACTCGACTTTTCAATTCAGTTTTATTTGTATAGCGCTTTTAACAATGAACATTGTCTCAAAGCAGCTTTACAGAAATATATAAACACAGGACACAGATTTTAAGTGTGTGAATTTATCCCTACTGAGCAAGCCGGTGGCGACGCTGGTGAGGAAAAACTCCGTAAGATGATATGAGGAAGAAACCTTGAGAGGAACCAGACTCATCTGGGTAACAATGGATAGTGTGAAAATAAAAGAAAGTTCATAATGGTTTTCATATGAAGTCTGTTTGTTGAACTAGTCCACTGTTCACTAAAGGAGACCCAAGTGCAAAACTGCATGTGGTAATTGCAGTCTCAAGGTAATAGTAGCAACCGTAGTCCCAGCAACCACAGTGAGAATGTCCATGTGGAATTGAGTTCCAAAACCATTTCCCTGGTACTTCAAGTGGTACTATCCTAAGCAATCTCCAGGCTGTAGCCTCCAGTTAATGAGAGCTCCATCCAGAGGTAGGGCATCATAATGGATCAGGCAGGTCCGGAGAGCAGAAGGGGTCAGGATCACTGGCATCTCCTTAAAATCATGTGTGACAACAATACATACGTTTTTATATTTTACAAGCTTTACCCTTACAATATACTGTACAGGGGGGGTGTCCAATCTTATCCGGAAAGGGCCAGTGTGGGTACAGGTTTTCATTCCTACCAAGCAGAACCCACACCTGAATCTATTGAAAGCCACGATCAAATGATTAAACAGGTGGGATCGGGTATGCCTCCTGCTTGGTTGGAATGAAAACCTGCACCCACACCGGCCCTTTCCGGATAAGATTGCTTACACACTACATACATACACATTCTGACATGCAGCTTTTTCTTACTAGCACTGTCAGACCACTCCAATTAGGCACACCACTTCTGAATGAAAACATTTATTCCTATTATGAAATGTCGACACTCTAAGGTGCTAAGGCTTTTTTCCTGCTCATTGATATTCATTGGTGGATTTCTGTATGTTCCAGACGTGGACGAGTGTCTGGTGAACCGGCTGCTGTGTGATAACGGTCAGTGCAGGAATACGCCTGGTAGCTATGCCTGCTCCTGCCCCAAAGGTTTCATCTTCAAAGCTGACTCAGAGACATGTGAAGGTGACTTTTCCCTTTTTTTCACAACCTCACTGTTTTTTACAACCCAGCCTGCTTGTGTAGACCTGCAACCCTGTAACCAGTGAAATGGTTACAAATGTAACACAAGCGTCCTTCAAAATGTCATTAAGGGGGGGTTTATCAACCCTCCCTTTATCAATCATTTAATGGTTTTAATTTGTCGTTGTCACTATTGCTTGCTTATCACTTGGCTTTTTTTCTACTTGTGCATCAGAGAGCATCTTTTTATGATGATGCACTGGTGTCTATCAGCTGATAATGCAACAACAGTCTAATTAAAGTTTGGAAGAAGTGCCAACAGTAATATAGTTTAAATGGTAGATGGTCTGCACTTATATAGCGCTTTTATCCAAAGCACTTTACACTGTGTCTCATTCACCCTTTCACACACACATGCACACACCCACACGGTAGCAGAGCTGCCATGCAAGGCGCTAACATGCCATCGGGAGCAGCTTGAGGTTCATTGTCTTGCCCAAGCACACTTCGGTATGTGGAGTCATGTGGGCTGGGAATCGAACCGCCAACCCTATGATTAGTGGACAACCCGCTCTACCACCTGAGACGCAGCCACACCGTTTACTGGAGTTGGACACAATGATAAAATGCAGACATGGCTGTCATAGAGCTAGTATGAAGTGACGTGCTTCCTGACTCCTTAAAATGCTTGAAGTAGAGTACTAGTAGGGATGGGCGATACTCATGATATCTCAGAATATCATATCGTGCTATCAGTATTATATCATCATATTGCCCAGCCCTAAGTGCTCACCACAAATCAATTGTATCTTAGCAAGAAGAAAATGTTAACTATAGGCAAATTCAACTAATAATTCTATTTAAACAAATGTAAGATTATTACTCCTATTTTTAGATATTTTTACTAAATCCATGCTTGAAATGATCTTGTACTCTAGGCAGATCATTTTAATTATGTCAGGTATTTATTTCTAGAAACAAGTAAATAGGCTTAATGGTGTCATATTGTAATACTGTATAATGGCCTTATAATGAGAAATATTAGATAACTTTTCTATTTTTCAAGATATGTCCAATCTTTGACTTTGTCTGGGGTTCTATGTGCCAGATCCACAATTTTCCATGCCTCCTTTATCCAGACAGACAAACGCAGTCTTAGTGTTTGACCGTTTCTCTGTATTCCAGATATTAACGAGTGTGAGTCTAGCCCCTGCATCAACGGAATCTGCCGGAACATTGCCGGCTCCTTCACCTGCGAGTGCTCTCATGGCAGCAGGCTAGACTCCAACAACATCTGCGTGGGTAAGAACGCTTTTGGGTTTCCGAAGCATTATGCTCATACTAGAGATTTTTTTCCTCAACCCCCAGCAAATCTTTTACAAAGAACCCGCGTTTAAAGGTTGAAAGATTTTTAGAAAAGCATCGCCTGACCAATCAGGTCGCATTAGTTACTGATACTGCTTATATACAATATGTTGAATTATGTATAAACTATTTCTCATAAATTATGTCGAATTACACTGCCAGTCAAACATTTTCAAGTAGCTGGGGTTTCTTCAGTTACATCTAAGGAATAAAACACATGGGGGAGTGCGGTTATAGGAAAATAATCCACGACAGGGTGGTAGCCTGACCATATGCCACCCGAATAAGTGTTTTATTCCTCTTATACCTTAGCAATTTGCCCACAATTACAATGTTTAATTTACTAATGAAGGACACAGCATGCTTTTTGTCCATTTATAATTACATATGAGGATGTTGTGGAATGTCCACGAAAACAAGTTAGCACAATCTCTTCTGTCGCAAAGACATTCCTGTGTCAGAAAACTTATTGATCATTACGAAGTGCAGGAGACACCTTCCATAAATGTTAAATAAACATCTCCTTACAGTAAACCTCACCTTATCAACAATTCTGTTTTTCTGTGTTAGTATTGGTTATTATTATTATTCGATTATGCCAGTACCTGTGAATGAGCGATTATTGACTTGTTATTTATTATACAATATTCTTCAGCAAATAACAAAACCTGTTTACAATAAGAGCAGCTCTACACAGTCACATATATACATACATTCTCAGACTCTCACTTCAGTCTCTTTCTCATACAGAGAGTATGAAAGGTACTTGCTGGCTCCATGCCCAAGATGGCCACTGTGAGGTGAACATCAACGGAGCCACGCTCAAATCGGAGTGCTGCTCCACGCTGGGCGCAGCATGGGGAAGTCCATGTGAATTATGTGAAGCAAGTGAGTACACGTTTATACACACACACACAGATATACCGTACACACACATGCAGAGAGAAACATATAACAGAACTGTAAAATCACGCCGGTTTGTTTGTGTTGCTCAGTAGGTCTTTTCCTGCAATTAAATGACGCCATAAACAGTAACCAAAAATGAGAACAAGTTATTTAAATTTCTCTCCAATCCGCTTGAGTTCTGCATGACGTTTTACAACTAACTTGCAGTCCTGATATAAAACCAAAAACAGCACATACACATGAGAACACAATGTTGTTCAGCGCAGACTTAATAACAATTGTTTCTTCTTCTGCAGACCCTCACTGCCCTCGTGGTCTCACTCGGAGGAAGGGACTTGTGTGTGAAGGTACGATATCTTGATATCTTGAACACATACAGTCCTTGCAAGCATATTACTTAGACACAAACACACTCCCAGTTGAACATACACAAAAAGTCTCTATCAGCTGAATGAGGCTCTGTCTCTGTCCTTGTGTCAGACATTAATGAGTGCGAGGTCTTCCCGGGTGTGTGCGCTAACGGACGCTGCGTGAATACGCACGGCTCATTCCGTTGTGAATGCGCCGAGGGGCTCACACTGGACGAGGGCGGACGCACCTGCGTCGGTGAGAATACCGGTTTATATTTTATTCCTTTTTTTTCTAGCTGCGGCTTAAGGTCCATAGCGATATACAGAATTGTGATCTGTTTGTGTGGGTATGTCCAGATATCCGCAGTGAGCAGTGTTATCTGAAGTGGGACGAGGATGAATGTGGTGAGCCGTTACCGGGCCGTTACCGTTTGGACATGTGCTGCTGTTCCGTGGGTGAAGCATGGGGTGCAGACTGCGAGGCCTGCCCTAAACCCGGCACCCCAGAGTATAAGAGCATCTGCCCTCGAGGCCCAGGCTTCGCCAACAGAGGCGACATCGTCACAGGCAGACCCTTCTACAAAGGTGCTACTCTAAATGAACCGTTTGTGTTTGTTTGTCCCTTTTATTTTTATTTTAATACCTCATATTGACTGCTATTGTCATGACTGCACTGTAAAAAATTACATCTTAGCAAATGGAATATATTCACATTTATCCAGTATTTCTTACTATCTTATTATTGATGGATGATTTTACTCATTAAGCTTTTATTTGTAGAAAGAAGCAAAATCTGCCAATAGAATAAGAAAACTACAAGCATGAAATGAGTAAGAATGTCCAGAAGTAGGTTTAATAATCTTATATTTGGTTTTTATTGTAGTATTATAAAAAGAAATCTAGATAAATTTGGCTATATTCAAGATATTTTCACTTGCTAAGATGACTTATATTCTTTTTTTTTTGCAGTGTGTCTTTGAATCATGTCAGCTCCCAGATTCTAACAAACATCAGAGTGCAAAGATATCACAATATAGAATACATAAAGGGAACTAGCATTCGCAAAAATATTTGAAATTGAATTGAAATAAATGACACCATAAATACACTTCCATTTTGAACCCATGGACTAGCATCATAGACATAACAGAATGGCTGTTAATAAAAACTATTGAAAGCATTTATTAAGTTGTTACAATGTAGTAAACTGTTACAGACATTTCACTTCCATTCACTTAGTTTCAAAATGCTCAATGGAGGGTGTCAGGAACTTCCAAACATAATTATATTAACAATTAACAATTAATACGAACTGATTATGATTATTATTTGTAATATAGTTTCAATTTTATTGTTACAACAAGCACAGTCAGGCAGGTTGTAGATGTACTGCAATATAACTCCACTTCCTCCTTCTCTCACTTTCTCTCTTTCTCTCTCTCTCACTCTTTCTCACACTCTCTCTCTCAC